>NC_089777.1:44332607-44427607 GCF_040412425.1 Macrobrachium rosenbergii | reverse complement strand
ATATATATTATATATATATATATATTATTGTAAACATATATACAATATATATATACACATGTATATATATGCATATATAAATAGAAATTTATATGCATATATACCAGCTGACCAACCCGTCACTGTCCGGAAACACTCTGAACCATTCAGAAAAATTTTCCTTCACCTTCTACTGACTGTCCCCTTTATCCAGGAAATACTGTACTAACTGTCCCTTTTATCCAAGTATTACTGTGCTGTCTGTCCTACCTATCCAGAAATTACTGTGGTATCTGTCCAATTTATCCAGGTATCACTGTGCTGACTGTCCCTTTTATCCATTTATTACTGCTCTGCCTGTGCCATTTATCCAGGTATTGCTGTACTGACTGTCCCTTTTATCCGGATATTACTGCAGTGACTGTCCCATTTATCGTGGTATTACTGTGGTGACTGTCCCATTTACCCAGATATTACTATGGTGACTGTCGTCCCTTTTAACATGGTATTACTGTGCTGGATGTCCCATTTATCCAGGTATTACTGTAGTGGCTGTCCCATTTATCCAGGTATTACTGTTCTGACTGTCCCATTTATCCAGAAATTACTGTGCTGGCTATCCCTATTATACAGGTATTACTGCGGTGACTGTCTCTTTTATCCAGATATTACTGTGGTGACCGTCCCATTTATCCTAGTATTGCTATCTTGTCTGTCCCTTTTATCCAATTACATATTACTGTGCTGACTGTCCCTTTTATCCAAGTATTAGTGTGGTGACTATCCATATTATCCAAACATTACTGTGGTGACTGTCCTCCAGGCATTACTGTGTTGTCTGTCCCTTTTATCCAGGTGTTACTGTACTGAATGTCCCTTTCATCCAATTATTACTGTGGCAACTGTCCATTTCATCCAGATATTACTATGATGACTGTCCCATTTATCCATATAGTACTGTGTTGGCTGCCCCACTTATCCAGGTATTAATGTGCTGACTGTTCCTTTTATTTGGGTGGTATTACTATGGTGACTGCCCCATTTATCCAGATATTACTGTGCTGACTGTCCCATTTATCTAGGTATTAATGTGCTAACTGTCCCTTGTATCCAGGTGGCATTACTGTGGGGACTGTCCCATTTATTCAGATATTACTGTGCTGACTGTCCCATTTATCCAGGTATTAATGTGTTGTCTGTCCCTTTTATCCAGGTGGTATTACTGTGGTGATTGTCGCATTTATCCTGATGTTACTGTGCTGACTGTCACTTTTATCCAGGTATTAGTGTGGTTGCTGTCCATTTTATCCAAATACTACTGTGGTGACTGTCCCATTTACCCCACTACACCTACACACACACACACACACACACACACACACACCCTCCCCCTAAACCTACACACGCCCCCGAATAAACATAAACACATCCCCTGCTAAACCTAAATACATACCTTGGGCTTTATGTTGGGCCACTCTCCATGCTTAGTCTAAAGTAAGGTAAAATAACTACTCATTCAACGATGAGTGAGTGAAAAAAAAAAGTGAAAAAGGAATGAGCTCTCTCACCTAACCGAATAAAGAACGAAAATATTATTATAAGCAACTCTGTTGTAGTGATTGGTTCAAATGAAACATCTCCACTGTACATTGATAATATTTGGCTTTTTCATGGTGAAAAAGACCGAGACTTGTGTTACTGTCCAAGTCAAGCTCAATCTCTGTCAGAAAACTGTTATTTATTGTGTACTGTCATCTCCGTATGTATCAGCAAAAGACACTGAACCACGAAACGGAGGGTATTACACATACGTAACCCATACGTATAAAGTGATCAAGGAAATCACGGGCTGGTGGTGCAAGTGACTACAACACCCAAAGCTCACATACTCCTCAGCACCAATAAAAAAAAATAAATGCATTCTTGATATGCATCCGTGTATGTACTCATTTCACACTCTATCTACTCTATCAAGACGCTCAGTCAACAAAATGCCACTGAAATTATTCACTAACTTTTTTGAGATATCATCTTGATATAAAAAGAAAAACAAACAGACATATCCGGTTAAATACATAACCAGCGTCTGTTGATCTCTCGATCGTCCATTTTCCTGGACAATTGCTCAGTGTGATGTCAGCTACACTGTCACTTCCGTCGCCCCTCAGATCTTCTTCGCTTTAACCATGTCATCACATAGGTCTATTTGCCAGTTCATACACGGGCCGTACGAGAGAAAAAGACAGTTCTTCTGTTCATGTAAGATGGTCCTACATCCAAATTTAGAAGGAAGGCGTCTCTTTGTTACTGTCTTGGTGCTTGCTTTGCGTTTAGATTAGAGAGCTTTTCTCGGCTGATCTTGTTTATAACCGTTAAAACGAAGTAGATCAGACGTTACTCACCAACCAGTGTCTCTCTGTTTGTTATTTGTTTCAAAATTCCAGCACATTTAAAAAAAAAAAAAAAGTTATGATGGACTTCAATTTGTAAAGGATTTGAACAATGACTTTTTTTCTTTTTGTTTTTATTAGAAGTATGCATTCTCAGGGTGCTTTGCATTATCTTGTGAGGAAATGTAACAGAAGAACAGAGACAGAAAGGGGATGAATACATTTACTTAATAGTTTTAGAAAAAGAGAGGAAGATGCATGTCTTCTACCAGCAGTTGAGAGAGAGAGAGAGAGAGAGAGAGAGAGAGAGAGAGAGAGAGAGAGAGAGAGAGAGAGAGAGAGAGAGAGAGAGAGAGTTATTTTATCAAGACTATTAAATAAAATGAGAGAGAGAGAGAGAGAGAGAGAGAGAGAGAGAGATCATTTTATCACCCAGAAAATTCACTATATTACCAGAGGTTTAGAGGGAGAGAGAGAGAGAGAGAGAGAGAGAGAGAGAGAGAGAGAGAGAGAGAGAGAGAGAGAGAAAATACCATTCACTGTATTACCAGTTTTACCAAACAAAGACAAGGGAAGGGGGAAAATTTACTATATTACCAGCAGGTTTAGAAGGGAGAGAGAGAGAGAGAGAGAGAGAGAGAGAGAGAGAGACCATCGAGAGAGACAGAGAGAGAGGAGAAGGGAGAAGGGAAGGGGAGAAAAATTCACTGTATTACCAGCAGGTTTGGAAGAGAGAGAGAGAGAGAGAGAGAGAGAGAGAGAGAGAGAGAGAGAGAGAGAGAGAGAGATACCATCGAATTACCAGTCTTACAAAGACAAGGGAAGGGGGAAAATTTACTATATTACCAGCAGGTTTAGAAGGAGAGAGAGAGAGAGAGAGAGAGAGAGAGAGAGAGAGAGAGAGAGAGAGAGAGAGAAATACCATCGAATTACAGAGAGAAGGGAAGGGGAGAAAAATTCACTGTATTACCAGCAGGTTTGGAAGAGAGAGAGAGAGAGAGAGAGAGAGAGAGAGAGAGAGAGAGAGAGAGAGAGATAGAGTCTTACAGAGGGAAGGGGAGAAAAATTTACTATATTACCAGCAGGTTTGGAAGAGAGAGAGAGAGAGAGAGAGAGAGAGAGAGAGAGAGAAGGTAAGGAAGAAAATTTACTATATTACCAGCAGGTTTAGGAGAGAGAGAGAGAGAGAGAGAGAGAGAGAGAGAGAGAGCAGTCTTACAGAGAGAAGGTAAGGGAAGAAAAATTTACTATATTCCCAGCAGGTTTAGGAGAGAGAGAGAGAGAAAGAGAGGGGGAGAAGGAACAATTGGCGTGTACATCATCGCTATCTCCAGTGGGTCTCTTCTGACAATGAGCCTTTGTACCTCATACCAATTAAGGATTAGTGACGGGCATCTCGAGGGTACTCAGCGGACCTTGCTCTTCCATAGGACTCATCATAACACACACTATCAGTTATGCCATTTAGACTACTATTCCAGATCCTTCCATACATATCTACATACATACACATAGGTAAACAACCAAATAAATGCACCACACAAAATATATATAATATATATATATATATATATATATATATATATATATATATATATATATATATATATATATATATTAACTATATATATATATGTGTGTGTGTGTGTGTATTCTTGCCCTCTTAACTTTCTTCGGCTTCGTAGTTACAAGCATATCCAAAAAGCGAAGAATTCGAGAAGTTAAGAGGGCATTGTGGCCATTAGAATTACATATGTGTCTGGTAAAAGTGACCAGTAGATTCTACATATATATATATATATATATATATATATATATATATATATATATATATATATATATATATATATATATATATATATATATATATATATATATATATATATATATATATATATATATGTATTGTGTGTATATATATATATATATATATATATATATATATATATATATATATATATATATATATATATATATATATATATATATATATATATATATGAGTTCAGAAGTAAGGTAGAAAGAGCCAGAAAAGAGAGATAATTATGTAAACGGAATGTCAGAATCTCCTGAAGAGATATGGGATGATATGAAAGGGATTGTGGTTCCAGCGGCAGCAAAGGTGTGTGGGAGGACAGGTGGTGAGCAGCCACAGGAAAGAGAAACACGGTGGTGGAATCAACAGGTTCAAACAGCTGTGAAGGAAAAGAGTGTAGCCAGAAAAGGGTGGGAAGAGGATAATACCTACCAAACAAGAGAAGAGTATAGACGAACAAAGAGGGAAACAAAGAGAAAGGTAGCGATTGCAAAGGGAGAAGCCATGAGAGAGAGGTATAAGAAGATGGGAACACTAGAGTGAGAAAAGATAATCTACAGAATTGCAGAAGCGAGAAGAAAAGACAGCAGGATGTAGGAGAGGTAGGAATTATTAAACATGAAAATGGAAATATCTCAATTGAGGAAGACGAGGTCAAGAGAAGAGGGAAAGAATATTTTTCAAAACTATTAAACACTGAGAATGAGTGTGAAGAACTGGAAAATGTTCCTCCAGTAGAAGGACCAATAGCAAACATCAGAGAGATCTAAGTCGAGAATGCTATAAGGAAAGGAAAAGTGAATAAAGCTGCAGGAAAATCAGAGGTAACAATAGAAATGATTCAAGCATTGGGAAATCTAGGTAAAGAGTGGGTGCACTTACTATTGGAAAAGATCTGGGATGTAGAGGAAATGCCAAGGGACTGGAACGAAATTTGGATGATTAAAATGTATAAACAAAAAGGAGGCTTGTTAAACTGTGGGAACTACAGGGGAATAAAGCTTTTGGAGCATGTATTCAAGATACTAGAAAGAATAGTAGAAGGGAGGTTGAGAGAGCTGATAAATATAAATGAGCAGCAGTTTGGGTTTATGAAAGACAAGAGCACAGTGGAATTTTTATATTAAAACAAGTCCAAGAGAAATATTTACAAAGAAACAGGAAAGTTTACATGTGTTTTGTGGATCTTGAAAAGGCATATGGCAGGGTACAAAAAGAATAGTTTATTGGTGTTTGAGAAAGAGAGGAGTACCAGAGAAGTTGGTAAGGTTAGTGAAGATGATGTATGAGGGGGCAAGAACCAGTGTGCGGAAAAAATATGTGGAGACTGAGGCATTCCCTGTGGAGGTTGGTCTCCATCAGGGATCAGCTCTGAGTCCATTCTTGTTCCTTGTCGTTAAAGACACTTTGACATCAGAATTAAGAAACAACGAACTGTGGGAACGATGTTTGCTGATGATTTAGTCATTATAGCAGACAGAAGAAGAACTGCAAGAAAGGTTTTTAGCATGGAAAGGAGCCCTAAAAAGAAAGGATTGAATGTGAACATTGGAAAGACAGAGCTAATGATTAGTAGTAAAGAAAGACATGAAGAAGTAAACATTCAAGTGGAAAATGGCACAGTGCTAAAACAGAGTGATGAGTTTAACTACTTGGGATCAATAATAGCAGAGGAGGGAGGTAATGGGAAAGCAGTGAGACAGAGTGAAAGGAGCATGGCGAAAATGGAGGGAAGTACCTGGAGTTGTTTTTGACAAGAAAGTGCCATTAAGGCTCAAAAGAAAAATTTATAAGACAGTTATCAGGCCTGTACTATGATATGGGGCACAAACTTGGTCACTTAAGAGGAAAGAGGAGGGACTGTTGGAAAGAACCGAGATGAGGATTGTGGGATGCATTGTTGGAATATCACTTCTGGAAAGGAGGGAGAATCAAGATATATAAGAAGAATGTGTGGTATATGTAACGTCAAGGAGAAGGCTATGGAAGCTCATCTGAGATACCATGGCCAGGTAATAAGAAGAGAGGGGTGGAACCAATCAAGAGAGCTAAGAACATGCCAGTGATGGGGTGGAGAAGTGTGAGGCGTCAGCAGATCACATGGATAGATGTGGTGAGGAGGGATATGGTTGAGGTGGGACTAAGGGGAAGCAGATGCAAGAAATAGAAATAGATGGAGAAAGTTAACTCGAGTGGCAGACCCTGCTATACAGTGGGATTAATGGGGTCAAAAAGAAGAATATAATAATATATATATATATATATATATATATATATATATATATATATATATATATATATATATATATATATATTTTTCATGCATTTTCATTCATCCCTCTTAGTCCGGCAGATAAGGAATCGAAATTTCCAACAAAAGCACTTCTCAGTTAACTCCAAGGCTTGCTTTAGTGGCAGGAAGGAAGATGTTTGCCCGGACATTGAACTCACGTAGGCCTAAGAAACGCCCCCACCAACGTCACCTGACCTGCAGTAGCACAGTGACACACCTTAGCTTTCCCCTTTGCTCCCCCACCCCATCACACGATTTGTAGGTGTTGCTCGTCTGTTAGTGCCAAGGGACGAAAACAGGCTGTAGGTAGACTAGGAGCTTAACCCTTAAGTCCCTAACCATAAGACCTATTTTCCATACCCCCTTTTGTTGGCTGTGTGACTTTTGCAGATGACTGATGCTCGTAGATTGGAAGCAAGCACAACAAGGAGCGCTTTCGACTCAAAAACACCTCCATCCGTACCTAGCTAGCGATTTGGGCAGTCGCGCCTTCCATCCTTCTTCCACTGGTGGTGGCTAATGAATCCGGACGTCCAAGCCCCACGTGTTCAGAGCTCAAAACATCAATAGGCATAAGGTATGTCAGAAGCAAATAGTCTCCAAGCCAGTTCTGTTTCTCTCCGTGAATTTCTCTCTTATTTTTTCCGAACTTTCACTTTTCATTCTCCTACACAAAGACCCTTTGTTAAGTCAAACCCTACCAACAAAAGCAGCCCGTGACTCGCCCCATGACTTGTCCTAAATGCAATTTAATTCAATTCAGTGATCAAGCACAGATTATTCCCCCCGTAGTGTTAACAAAGGGCAAATAACTTAAACTGATCCATTAACTCCATAGTGCACAATTTTTCATGTGAGAGAAATTCTTTGTACTAGAACGCTAATCCTGGATTCATTTTCCAGGAGTCCTCGCTCCTCTTTTGCTCAGTCAACTGGAAAGGAATATCATTGAATCTAGCTTCATAAAAGAAAGTTACAGCCATTATATGAAAATCAGTCAAGGGATGTATGAACTTGATCCTTTAATATCAAAAGAAAATTGTAAATTGTTTAAATTTAAAGGTAGGCCATAGAGATGTACGAAAACATGATTATCATATCTGTAAACACAGTACGGGGGCAGCAGCGCTTATGACTTTTCCAAACTCCGCCTCAGTGACACCTGTGGTCGCCTATGGTCGGTATGTTTATCAGGAATGTCCCCTGAGAGTATATTGTGATTTTTAGCCAAATAAGTTTTGGAGGCCACTCCTACCTTGACACCAGTCTGTGGGTGGATATGCAGTCTCTAACGGTTGTGTATGTTCGTCAGTACTGTTCCTGTAGGATATATATTTGTGACCTCTAATACTCTGTATTAGTCCTTCGTCAACGGCTTGAAAATAAAGTCGAAACTGGTCAGGACCTACACCCCGTCTCTTATTTTTCACCTGTGGTAATGTGTAATATATATATATATATATATATATATATATATATATATATATATATATATATATATATATATATATATATATATATCTAGAATCTACTGGTCACTTTTACCAGACACAATTCGAGAAGTTAAGAGGGCAATGTGGCTAATAGAATTACATAATATATATATATATATATATATATATATATATATATATATATATATATATATATATATATATATATATATATAATATATAACATAATACATATATATACAATATTTATAAATATATATATATAAATATATAAATATATACATATATATAAATATATATATAATAAATATATATAAATATAATATATATATAAATATATATATATAATGTATATATGTAATATATATATAAATACATAATATATTTAATATATATATATTATATATATATAATATACAATGTATAATATATATAAATATATTATATATATGCATATGAATATATACATATAATTAAGTATATATGTAATATATATACATATATATATATATATATATATATATATATATATATATATATATATATAATCTAATATATATACTATATATAAATATGTATATATATTATATATATATATATATATATATATATATTATATATAAAAATATATATATATACATATATAATTATATATAATAAATATATATAAATATATATTAATATATATATTTATAACATATATATTTAAATATATATATTTATTATATAATATATACACATATAAACATATACCGTATATAAATACATAAAATATATATATATATATATATATATATATATATATATATATATATATATATATATATATATGTAATTATAATTATATAAATATATATAATATACATATGCATGATATACATATATATATATATATATATATATATATATATATATATATATATATATATATAAAATATATTATATATAAGTAAACATATATTATATATAATATATATTATATAATGTATATATATACAGTATATATATACATATATATATATATATATATATATATATATATATATATATATATATATATATATATATATATATATATATATATATATATATATATATATATATCTATTTATTATGTATATACATATATAATATATATATAATATATAATACATATATATATATATATATATATATATATATATATATATATAATATATATATATATATATATATAAATATGACTATTTAAAACACTATTTAAACGTTGAAACCATATATTTCAGGCACTAGCTTCTGTGCCCTGTTCACTGGTAGAATATGGACAGGTGGAAAGTTACAATGGTATATATACAAAAACATAAAGGTGTGGCCCTAGGCCTCCGATGCTATGGAGGTGGCCATTCCAGTGAACAGGGGCACAGAAGCTAGTGCCCGAAATATATGGTTTCAACGTTTAAATAGTGTTTTATGGGCCTTCTTATATTCATATTACACTGTAGTATTACAGGAAAAGACATTCATATAAATATATATATATATATATATATATATATATATATATATATATATATATATATATACTATATATATACATATATAACATATATATATATATATATATATATATATATATATATATATATATATATATATATATATATATATATAAGTTAAGTATACCTTAGTTTAAGCAGACCACTGAGCTGATTAACAGCTCTCCTAGGGCTGGCCCGAAGGATTAGACTTATTTTACGTAGCTAAGAACCAATTCGTTACCTAGCAACGGGACCTACAGCTTATTTTGGAATCCGAACCACATTATACCGAGAAATGAATTTCTATCACCAGAAATAAATTCCTCTAATTCTCCATTGGCCAGCCGGAGACTCGAACTCTGGCCTAGCAGAGTGCTAGCCGAGAACTCTACCGACTCGTCCAACAAGGAATTGTTAAATATATATAAATATATATATATATATATATATATATATATATATATATATATATATATATATATATATATATATATATATAATATATATATATATATATATATATATATATATATACATATATATATATATACTGTAATATGCACATATATATATATATATATATACACATATATACATTATATATATATATATGTATATATATATATATATATACATATATATAATATATGATAATACATTTATATACATTATATATATATATATATATATATATATATATATTATACATAATACATTTATAATATATGATAATATTTGTGTATTATATATATAATACATATATATATAATATATATATATATATATACAAAATACTGCTACTCTCTCCATGCACACGAATGCTACTGTGTCACGTAGTCTTCCATGAACTACATAGTGATCAAGAGAAGAGGATGACAGAGATCACGACCGATTAATATTTAAACTCTCTCTCTCTCTCTCTCTCTCTCTCTCTCTCTCTCTCTGGCCAGATCTTCTCTCTTCGCTTTTTCTCTTTAGCTTCACTGATCCCATAATCCATAAATTCCCCGATGGCTTCTATGGGTAGGACATGCAGCACTTAAGGAAGAAAAAGGCATAAGGCCACCTATTGCTTCCTAAAATTCATGCTGAAAGCCAGTAAAACGGCAAAGAATATATGAGAGAGAGAGAGAGAGAGAGAGAGAGAGAGAGAGAGAGAGAGAGAGAGAGAGAGAGAGAGACAAAAATAAGAGACCAAATATTAATATCCGTCACCTTATTTGACGTCGATAAAAGAAAAGGAGGAGGAGGAGGGAGAAGGGAGGTGGAGGAGAGAGAAGTTGGGAGGGAGGAAATGAGACAGCAAGGAATTAGTCTCTTGGAGACATTGCATTTCAGCCAATCAACTGCATCCTACTGCCAACTTCAGGGGACGATGCGTAATGGATTGGAAGGAAGTGAAGACAGGGAGATCTAGCGTCAAAGGAGAAACGAATGGTGATGACGATGGTGGTGATCTGAGGCTACTGGGAGATGGTGGTGAAAATAAAAATTTTGATTTGACATAAGTCGTTGATGAAAATTATGGTAATGATTATGCAACTTGAACGAATGGAAGATAATAATTTGCCACTCACATCTTTCTCTATAGGTATGTTACGATTTTCTAAGTACGGATTTCTGGAAAGCAGCGCAGCGCCACGCACTGCCCAAGAGAGACACTCACTTGAATTCATATGCCAACGACATCTGTCATATATATACTGGTAGTTATCAATCCAAGTATACACTAACCAAATGTTTGTTAAGTACACTACAGTTTTTCATCACACGACTTTCTTTCGAAAAAACGAACATAAAATCGAGTCAAAATACTGGAGTGGAATACAACTAGGCACTGTCCCGGTCACCGTACATATATAGTCTCATGAATAGGGCGACTACTTGGAAATCTTAGCTTGATAATAAATAATATTGCCAAGACCAAGGTGGAACATTTTATTTTGCGAACAAACAGAACCCAAGATTTAAAAAGGTAATAAAACATAAAAAAATTAAGAAGTACAAAATGAATCATAAAATATACAAACAAAAAACGTAAACATAAAAAGAAGATATAAGGTAAACAAAAACTATCATACAAAAAGTAAAATGGCTAACGGCCTGATGCGTACCTCCTAAGAAATCATACAGTTGCTAATTGTATACCGGGCAAGTTGTTCAGTTCCGGTTTCATCCTCTCTATATATATATATATATATATATATATATATATATATATATATATATATATATATATATATATATATATATATATATATATATATATATACATACATATCAAGTGAATCTGAAATTAGAAGGTATAGTATTTGAGCAAAAAGACAGTACTTTAAAATCCAGGTCAATGAATGGATGGTCTTTGCCAAACTGTGCTCTCTTATGGCTGAAAAGGGTTGTTTGAAAGAGGAAACTTCGTTCTAACAGAAAATCCTGTGTGTTCCAAAACTGCGTCTGAGCCAGCAAGAACTGGATCCCACTTCTAACCACACTGCGAACAAGTAAGCAAGGAAACGACACGGATTAAGGTCTACAGGAGGAGTTCCGCGTTGGGATGGTGGGTTCCGTTCTCAGCTAGCACTCTGCTGGCCGCGAGTTCGAATCTCCGACCGGCCAATGAAGAATAGGAGGAATTTATTTCTGGTGTTAGAAATTCATTTCTCGGTATAATGTGGTTCGGATTCCACAATAAGCTGTGGGTCCCGTTGCTAGGTAACCAATTGGTTCTTAGCCACATAAAATAAGTCTAATCCTTCGGGCCAGCCCTAGGAGAGCTGTTAATCAGCTCAGTGGTCTGGTTAAACTAAGGTGTACTTAACTTTTCTACAGGTGGAGAAGGTATCTCCTTCAATAGTGAACTAATAGTAAAATGGTTAGTAAAAACAAAGTTGGAATTTTGATCGAATAGTAAAATAGTTATAGTTAGTAAAATCAAAGTTAGAG
Organism: Macrobrachium rosenbergii; assembly: GCF_040412425.1. Lineage (NCBI taxonomy): Eukaryota > Metazoa > Arthropoda > Malacostraca > Decapoda > Palaemonidae > Macrobrachium > Macrobrachium rosenbergii. Next base: position 44,415,215 of record NC_089777.1, on the reverse strand, counting down.
CAAGTTTTTTTCTCTTTCAAACAACCCTTTTCAGCCATAAGAGAGCACAGTTTGGCACAAGACCATCCATTCACTGACCTGGATATTAAAGTACAGTCCTTTTGCTCAAAAGACTGGACCTCTAATTTCAGTGTCACTGATTATATAGAGGATGAAACCGGACTGAACAACAACTTGTCCGGTATACAGTACAACTAGCAATTGTATGATTTCTAAGGCGGTACGCATCAGGTAGTTTACTGCGTGTATGGTAGTTTTAATTTACATTTTACATATATTTTTTTGTGTTTTTTATGTATCATCTTATTCTTTTTACCCATTCTCTTAAGGTTTTAGTAAGACAGTTAATTCTATTGCAATTTCAAATGATTTTCACGTTTTGTCAATACTTATCAGCCTGATGATGAAATACTTCGCAAGCCCGCTACATAAAATGTCCTACCTGGTCTTGGCAATATATTTTTAATATGAAGCTATACACACACACACACACACACACACACACACACACATACATATATATATATATATATATATATATATATATATATATATATGTGTGTGTGTGTATATATATATATGTGTGTGACTTTTGTATTATAGGACAAACCCGCGAACCTTCAAGACCTTCCTATTCTTGAGTCATTATTTATCAAAGAGCTTGTTCCATAATTAAACACACAGAGGTCCTCCTCCCCTCTGTATTTGCCCTAACGTGTGTTTTTATTTTCGCTTTAGTAATCACGCTGTCACTTCTCTAAGTTGGTCCTTAATCTTGTGTTCTTTTATATAGCTCTGTTTACTGCTATTTTTATTTTACTGTCTATGCTATTACTTTTAATTTTATTCTTTTTTTCTAATTTTGTCAAAATAATTTTATTATTTTAATTTGATTTTACAAGTCACAAGGAATTTTAGTTTTACTTTTAAGGCCCCGGATGTTGTAATTATATGACCTCTTAAAAGTAAAACTAAAATTCCTTGTAAACTTGTAAAACCAAATTAAGAAAAATAAAATTATTTTTGTAGAAATGATTAATTGTAAGAAAATCCTGTTGTATCTCAAAAAAATTATTTATCGCTTTTTAGTGCATTTTACTAAAAGCATGTTTTAATTTTTTTTTTTTTTATTTTATACTTTTTAGCTTTGACAGAAATTTTAACCCTTTAATATCCTTTTACGGGGAGGGGAGGGGGGGGAGGGGAGGGGAGGGGGAGGAACGGGAAGGGAAGGAGGGTAGGGGAAGTGGAGGGGATGGAAGAGGGAAGGGAGGGGAGGAGACAGCTAAATTAACACTTGATTGTGTGCTCCTGAATACACTTTTGCAAGGAAAGAATTATGGATCTGGTCTTGACAGGTTCTACTGAAGACGCACTTTTTATAACATTCGTAATGTAACCGCAGTACCTGTCTGATTTTCAGACCATTGTATGGTCGTTACCAAAATTAACTGTGACGTATATCATAAGGGTTCTGATTATTGTAAACTAAATAACAATGTATTAAAATATGATGGAATGGTGAGTCCTTTTAGTACTTTTTGCCGATATTTGAAAGGTAATAAAATCTGTTTGAAAATTTGCCAACTTGGTGGGACTGGGTCAAAGGAGCTATGTCAAAGTGATGAAGAGATTTATCCAAAAGGCTCAACAATGAAAAATATGGTCTTATAAATTTATTACAGGAGCAGCTTAGAAAATTGTATTAAAAACATGATTGTACTACGGGCGAATATCTAAATATTTAATCATTAGAAGGCAAAATTGAATGTATAAATAATTAATTTATTGAAGGAATGGAAATAAAAGCTAAGGAGAGAATGTTTCGTCTTGTCTATTAGGAAGGGAAAGGTAAAACTTCAACTTGCTTCTTTAAACAAACTAATCTCATTAAAAAGGAAATACACTTGAATAGCAAAGTGGTTTATGTTCCTATATTGTTAGTTATTACTGTTGTTTCTTTAATAAACGTAATACCAGCAGAAGGACATGAATGATTTTCTTACCAAGATTCACAATGTGTTAGATGAGAATGATAAAATATCTCATCGAAGAAGTGGATTGTGATGCAGTAAAAAAGCTCTTTCATCATTTAATAAAAATAAAACTCCTGGAAGAGATGGTCTTTCCATTAAATTTTATCTTACCTTTTGGGATATCATAATGACTTTATGGAGGTATTAAAATACTGTACATGAACACACATGATGAGTTATCAGTATCCCAAAATTTAGGTGTAATTAAATGAATTCCCAAATCAGGAAACCTGTCAAAACTTGAGGGATGGCGACCTATTTTTTAAATACTGATCACAAAATCATCACGAAGATACTAAAAAACAGGCTTCACTTGGTGACTGATAAGGTGACCTCCAAACTTCAACTCTTCTGTTACGTCAGTTGCGTACTGTAATAACATTATTAGAGATTTCATTCACTATGTCAATAACGAGTTTTTATGGTTCTTTATCCCAAGAGGCTGAAGTCCAAAGATCTGTTAGACATGGATGCCCTTTGGCCCTAGTTTTAGTCTGCATTTTCAAGACTTTTTTATAGAGCCATTCAGTACGAAAGTGAGGGGTAAGCCATTGGTCTTCCTAATAAGGTGATCATTAAAATAATAGGTTTTGCAGATGACTAATATATATTACATCAGATAACGCTGGGACAAAGTGTCTTGAAATTGTAAATAAATTCGACAATGCAACTGGAGCCTTTTGTTCAACAGAAAGAAAACTGTTCTGTTATCATGGGTTCTGGCTTATGGTCTGACCGTTTGGAGACTGAATACCTGAAGATAAAATGCCTACAGACGAAATGCCTACGGGCAAAATACCTAAAAGACAAAATCCCTAATGAACAAAATGTCTAATAGACAAAATTAGGATAACGAGAAGGAAATTATAGTAAATGTTCTTCACTTGCAGTACATTTAAAAAAAATAATCTGGAATTTTGCTGAAAAAGTTACATATTTTCACAAAAAATAAATTAGTAATCTTTCATATCATTTTCATATTTATATCTAAGGAGTTTTAACAAAGCTACAAATTATGCGCGACTGTCCTTAGATAAGATAGACCTTCATCTTTATTTTAAGTGGCATGAACTTTTATTATTCGTTCATTTATTTGACTGTATTTCTTATTAATGCTTGCAATATATGCGCCCAAGGCCAACTGTTCGAGAATCTCTTCAGTATTTGCTTGTTCATCTTTTTAACACAAGTTTTTCGCAGGCTGGGTGAATTACTGCAACTCTCTTATTAAAGGCCTGGTGCCATCCTTCTAGAGAATATCTAGTTCTTGGTCAAACCAATTCAGTTCTTTTCTAGACATTCCACATTTTAATATCAAGGCTGGAAGTCATCGTCGACCTCGCTGAACGATACAAAGCCAAGTTATTTCAAAATGTTCTAAGAAGTCACTCAAGAATTTCATCAGTTTCTGGGTTAAGTGACTGCATGCGATTTGTAAACAGTTCAGCAACATCATCTGGTGGAACAAAGGATAATGCTTCTATTTGTTTGATTATGAGAACACTTGCAGGATTTGTGTACCAACGTTGCAGACTTAAGTTTTGAATTTTTCGCCAAAGACACTGCCTGACGTCAAAGAAAAAACCACGTATGGATGCATTCGGAAAAATTTTCTTAAACTTTTTATTGTTGCTTGTTCAAAATTCACAGTAACCGACTCTGGATAGAGACTTCGCTCTTTCAGGAACTAAAACATTATCTTGACGGTCTTTTTTATCTTTATTAGATGTAAGACAGTACACTAGTGGTAATGTTTTACTTGCACCAGCAATGCAATGAGTCGTATATAGTTGTTTTCCAACTGGCGCAGAGTTAAATGTGCCTTCACTTAACTACTTCTAAATCCTTTATAGTTGTGTAAATACTCACACTTTCTGGCTCATACAATAAAAAAAAAAATTATCACCTCTTGTAGTTACAGCTATGTCTTCATTTGCACTTGCACGCACTCTTGCACGTCTTTTGGAACAAAGCACCAAATATGCTTAAAGATAAATCCCCTGTACAATGGCTAATCACTGAAGATGTGGCTTCATAAGATTTTAGTGAGCGTTCTTTTATATTTTCTATTACTTACAAAGCACCAGTACAAGCTGCATCGGGCACATGTGAATGACTGTTGGATATTTTTTCAATAACATTATCACCTGTAATTATACTGGCACTGCATGAAGCCCGTTTTTCACACCTCCAGCACATATACACGTTCCTCGTTTTTTCTGTTGACAACGTATGCGAAGCCTTCACATTACAGCTTTTTTCCACCAGAGTAATGAACTCCAATTTGGATTAAAGGGCTTCCTTACAAAACTTTATCTAAATGAGAAAGAAATTTATCCCGCGACCAAAAGTAGAAATATCTCTAAATAGGCATTTTGGCTATAAGGTATCGTGCTTGTTAGGCTAACTATCCATTAGGCATTTTGTCTGTAGGCGATTCAACCGTAGGTATTTTGACCTTAGGTATTCTGTCCGTTTACAGGTCAGACAAGAGTAATTGGCCAATTTCATGAATACGATCAGTCATACAAATAAGGATCTTGGACATATTCCGTCAAAGTAACTTTGAAAAAGTAAGTGAAGAAAACTGGATACATTTAGTTAAAAAAGTGCAACAGACAGTCAATATCCTAAAGCCTAGATTTTTAACCTTATTTCAAAAAACTATAATTGAGAATTGTTTTGTTTTATCGAGGGGTGGTATGCAGTTCACACACTTCCTCCTAGTAGGTAATGGGTTAATGTGGCTTTTCTTAGCAACATTCACTTCAGGTTGTGACGTCCCTACCTACACGAATTAGGGTAAAAGAGACTCTTTAGCCTTGGCAGGCAACTCTTTTAGAAGAAGGACACTCCAAAATCAAACCAGTGGGTAGAAGGGACTCTTTCGGCATCTTGACTAAAGGAGGTCTTTCTAGGAAAGGGATTGTGTAACTGCTCCTCAAAACTTCCACAACCCACTGCTCCGCCCCTCTCTCACTCCATTTCTCCCAATACTGGAGGAGCCTGGTGCTCACTGGAGTATGGAGGACATATGATTCACTTTCTAGAGGAGGGTTTCAACGAGGACTTCTTCATACTCAGCGGCTGGAACCGTATGTTAGGCCTTGATCTTTAGGACGATCTTTGCCTACCACCACAAAGGGGAAGGGTTGCAGAGATGGTGACTTGAAATTCACAGCAGGAGTCTCCTTAGTGCACCTCGACGATTTCACTAGTAGATGATGAGTGGATTTCTTCTGTAAATCAAAAGAAATCTTGTTAACTACTGTTTGAGGAAACAAACTGTCTCGCAAAAGGGGAGAAAAAAGAAGTGCAGACCTCTGACTTAAAGTGACTCCCTTAAAGGTGTATGAAAACCGTAACTCCCCCTTCTTTAACACTCCCATGGCGTAGCGTGAAGCCAACTCCTGTGCTCCATCTCTTATCCCTTTGTCCACACGACAGGACCCTGAGGATATCAGATGAAAAATCCGCAGGCAAGGCGGCGTATTCTTGAGCTTTCATGCAAGGACGTCTACTGACAAGTCCAAAACCTCACAATCTCGAAGACCTTGAATAGATTCTTCATCATATGATCTAATTCCGGTGGAGAGAACGTAACTTTGGCCACAGAAAAGGCTGATCGACGGACCGAGTCTGTGAGGCCAGAGAAGTCCCCCTTTGGAGGAGGCAGCCGCCCCCAAGGAAGGAGCTTCTCCAGTTGCATAATACGAATATCCCTCTTCAAAAGACGAGAAGGAGGATAACCGAAATTGTATTTCCCCTGTTCCCTCTTATCCGAGAGCCAGGTTTAGACTTCGTTAGGAGCTTTTCTGGCTAAAGTGGAGAGTACCATATTAGGTAGTCTTGAAGTCTCAACAGGAATGTTACTCATTTGGAAGGTAGACGCAGGAGAAGCAGGAGCCACAGGTGAGAAGAAGGAAGGGGAACTCTGAAGAAGAAATTTAAGTAGCGATGTGTAAGCTGAAGGGGAAGAGTCTCCTTCCTCATCCTTACCACCTTCCTCTTCCACTGAAGACACTGGTGAAAGAGACAACTCTTTACCAGAAGACAGGTTAGAAGGTTTCTTTAAAAGGCCCAAGATATCCATCACCGGATGGGCGCAAGAGAAGGATCCAAATCTGTAGCCAAAGCAGCTTGCTGTAAGCGGGATGGCGCCACAAACTCTGATGTGGAAGTCAAAACGCTTGGATGAATGCCCAATAGAATCTGTACGAACGGGCGCAGATGGGCACTTAGAAGTTACTGAACGCTCAGGCACTACTGGGTGCTCAGGAGCAACTGGGAGCTCCAGAGCTGACTGCAGTTCAGGGACAACTGGGTGCTTGTCGATCGAAGAAATCTTGGGGGCAAATGAGCACTCGTAAGTGACTGAACAATCAGCAGCCACCACACGCTTTGGCGCCAGCACGCGCTCATACACTACTAGTCAGTCAGAAGCCAAGGGAGGTTCGTCCACTGATGTAAACACTGACACTAATGAATGCTTATGCCTGGAGGTGGCTTTCAGCACTAACGCTTGCCTTCTCCCTCTACACGCACTTGAGAAAACTTTTCTGGACTGTCCCAGAAACTACAGGAAGGAACAGATTCTTTGACTTTCTTCTCTGGCACCTGAGGGGTGCGAAGCACATCTACAGCAGACATTTTCAACAGTCTCGATTTACCACTGTTGCGCCACTGTGCCTCTGCTCATAGCTGGAAGCCTCAGAACTAGAGGAAAGATTGTGCACATTTTGGATAATGCCTTCCCTCTGATTTTCTATCGCTACTTGGGAACTGGCGCCAGAAGCAACTGAGGGGCCGACTACCCGGGGTAGACCCCACCAACCTCCCTTGGGCTTCCAGTATAGTTTCTCCCTGGTGAGCGGGAGTATGCCAGTGACCTTCGCCTAGAAGAATTGGCGGGCCGAGTAGCCAGCTCCTCCACAAACACTGCACTTTCACTTGTTACATTCTTATTTTCCATAAAGGAATGAACAGATGCATTTATTTGAGCCAATATATTAACCAACACATCAAACTTGCGATCGAAATTATGCTCAAGGATGGCAATGGCATTGGGTTTGAGAGTAGGGGAGCTGGGTAATGAAATAGGTGGGATAGATGCAGGACTAGTAATAGGAGACAAAGAAGAAACAGGTAACTTAGGTAAACCAACAGAAGATTTCGTTGATTCCTGACTAACTAAACTTTTGTCATTCCTAGCTGTCGCCTTTCTCTGTCTGTCTTTCTCTAATTTAGTTAAATGAGAACTTAAGGTCTTCTATTTCTTAAGATCCCATTCAATACATTTAGCACAAGTTAAATCAGAAAAACACACTTGACCCCTGCAAGTAGTGAGCTTTGAATGAGAATCGTGCTTTGCTGAAGTTATTCTCGTACTGCAGCCTTTGCTGCAATAATGAATACTACTTGAACTTGTGTCAGACATTGTCAGGGATACAAGTCGAGTAGTCAGGAAAGTCCAATCAAATACTAGTCACAATTAGATGAACAAAGTCATTTTCAATGAAAACCTAAATATCCAAGTGGCTGAGAGGCTAGCAAAAGCAAAATAATTCACCAATTTAGATCATCAACCATAAACCAGTAAAGCAAGAGAATTTCAAATCCTGTTGCTGCTCACAACTTTTGTCATAAGCCAGCAGAAACAAATTGAAGCTCTCTGCTCAGTTCTTCCTCTCTTTCCCAAAAGTCGGAGGGGGGGGGGGTGTCCAGTTACCTACACCAAAACTAAACAAAAGAATCACTACCGCGAATCTAAAATTTTAGCTGCCAATAATAGAAACTGCTAGCTATGTAATTACTTGTTAAGTTACTTATATAAAATAAATCTTTAATTAGTACTTTTCATGGGTATACAAACCAGAGCCTTATAATATAGTTCCCACCTCAACCAACCTGCTTTGTCCCTGTGCCACAAGGAAAAGGTGACTGGTGACAGCAAGTGAGTGATGGATATTCCCACATCCCATCTTTAACCACCACTAACCAACTTGTTGCCAAGTTCACGCTCACACAAGATACTCCTCCATAAGTGACTCTGGTATGTATGCACATGAAAAATAAAAATGTAAAAACTTGTTGTTTTAAACACACTTTTTTGTACTAGATTTAATAAAATTTAATTTTATGTTTGTTTTTAAAATTGTAATGATTTCCATGAAGCCGCTCATAAAAATTTCATTTTTATAATAAAATAAAGTTTTTTATATACTTATCAAGTAATTGCATACATATAGTTTCAAACTATCATGGTAGCTTAAATTCAAAATTCACTCTATCACTTCAATTGTTTAGTGTTTAGTGTACATGACTAGTCCCGCCAACTAACGGGAATACTAGGAAAGGGCTCCGATTGTGTAATGACTCAGTAAGTATATATAAAAGTTTATTTTATTATAAAAATGTCATATTTATATATTTTATTATAAAAATGTCATATTTATATAAGTAACTTACCAAGTAATTACATACCTGAATCCCACATTGACAGGAGGTGGGATACATGGACATATTCCACTCCAAAACATTAAGACATGTAATGAATTTGAAATAGAAAAGTTGCTAGCATTGAAGACAATCCTTGTCGTTCCTGATTAGTCAAGAGAGCTACCGCAGGAGAATACTGCCTCTGGTTGGTGCTCATCTCAACCTGTAGTGGCTTTGCCCTGGGTACAGTACCACAAAAAACAACCAGACAACACTATCACCTACACTGAAATATAAACCACAACCCATCCATTGAGAGTGGCACTACCCCAGGTACATTGTACACCCCCAACTCCTCCAAAATTGACATCACACCAAGGTGAAGAGATAGCAGGACAAAATCCTACACTTCGTTCTGCGATACCATGCCAGTCACTAACAATGATCGCAAGGTACTCCAAATTTTAACACTGTTTTATCTTCCTAAAAGCCAAGAGTAGTGAAGAACGATTACACATCCAGAATTTAATTGCAGAATGAAAGTAAAGGGCTTCTTGTGCCTGAAAGCTAATGAGGTAGAAGCTGCTCTGACATCATTAGCTTTCACTAAAACCTAGTCAGAATGCTCTCTTGAGTCTCAATGGTCTCAGAAATTTGGTCCATTAGGATGAAGGACAATGCGTTCTTAGATAGAGAGCGAAGAGAGTCCGTGCCACACACCATAGATTATAGATGGCCCTCTGCTCTCCTGGCCCTGCTCTAGTAGTACGTGATAACTCCAAGTGGATAGAGATCTCTCTATTCTTCCACAGATCCAAGGATGAGGGGAGAGTTGGAGCCAGACGATTGGTAGCTGGTGCCAGGCGCTGGTTGCTCTGAGCTGGCGCCAAGCTGTAGATGGAGCCGGTTGAGCTAGCTGCCAGGTGAGCTAGACACTCGGGAGCTGGTGGAGTGCTCCTAGGCACTCAGAGCAAGAGCTGGCGCCAAGCTGTAGTTGGCACCAGGCAAGCTGGAAGTGAGGCGAGATAAGATGTCAGGAGCTGGTGGAAGCTCCTTGGTGCCCGGAGTCCTGTTCCCAGCTGTCAAGAACATCTTAGCTTCCATAAGTTCTTAAGGGAGAAAGAATGGGTCCCGGTCTTGGAAAAGTCCTCATTCATGGGTAAACTTCCAAGGATAAACGAGCAAACCGTGTTACTGAGTCCATAGCTCGATACCCCTTAATGATGGAATATGAGAAATTCTAGATCTTCTTAGAAAATAGGCAATCTGCGCTTTGGGTCACAGATGTCTCGAGGAAGGAATGAGGAGTCTGAGATGCCATCTACAGAATCACTCACAGTCTGATAGACAGGTCTAGAATATTGACATCTGCATCTAGCTATAGCCTTTGTAGTATGTCTTGAAAAAACCTTAAGTTCTAACAAGCTTCCAAGCAGTGTGAAGTCCGTCCAGGTAAGAGCGAGCCACCCTTGGTGGTATCTCTTCTAAGTAAGGTTGACTGAGAGATACGGGTTGAGGAAGGAGTCTTGGGGAGTTCACCAACCACCGTGGCAGGTTTGGAAATCATTATATCATGGGTCAGAACAGGGCTATGAGCATCATTGCAACATTGTGATGGGCCTGATAATTATTCAGCACTTCCTTGACTATGCTGAAGGGCAGACAGGGGTCCAAGATGGACAAAACTTGAAGCATGGTGTCTGCTGCCCATGCTAGAGGGACTGAGACTGAAGAACACAAGAGAGGAAGACAAACATTCCTTAAGGTGGCAAACAGGTCCAAATCCAGTCTACCCCAAAAATTCCACAGAACCCGACAGACCAGGGAATTCAGGGTTGACTGAGAGGTAAGAACAGGCTTCTGACAGCTCAGATCATCCCCCAGAACTTACTTAGACTGAAAAAATCGAGTGATTAGGAAACTTGATTGAGTGTCCACAGTGAAAACTCTCTTGCTGTTGGTGGAGAGAGCATGAACAAGAAAGCCTCCTGGCTAATGTAATAAGGTTAGGACTGTGGTCTTGCCTAAGTGAATTACCACAGTCTAGGAGTGAAAAAGGGTCGTGAACCACTGAAGCCCTAAACGAATCGCTTCAGTTCTCTAACAAAGGTGTGCAGACTCCGTTCTTCCGGGGAAGTGCTCCAGAAACCTCCCGGTTCTTCAAGCAGAAGACGAAGTCTTATCTCAGAGAAGGAACTTCCCTTCTGAGAGACTAAGATCAGACGGCCACCACTGCACGTCCGACTTAAATCCCGACCTATGGGAAAAAAAAGAAAGTATCCAGCTGTATTTCTGTCCCAGATGGTCTTGTGTTCAACACCTTCGAACATTCCTTCAAAGGGAAACATGGATGTCAGCTGTCCTGGGATACATGGACATATTCAGGAAACTGATGTTCGTGTCAGAAAATGAAGATGACTGTGAGAGCAAGGACTCAAGAGAAAACTTATGCCATAGAGGCTGAAGCCTAGATCCCCTAACCAGAAGAATGGACAACTAGACTGTCTGGTTCACCTCCGTCCTAAACTTCGTTCTCTAATTGAAGAGAGAAAGGGAGTTGTGGGCCATGCAGACTAGTAGCCGATTCTGCGGACTGCAAGCAACAGAGTTAACTTGCATATCATCATGCAGACTCGTGGACAACTGAGCAGACTAGTTGCTGATCCTGCTGATTCTTGACAGCTGTGCAGACATGAGAACATCTGTGTGGGATTGACTCTTATTGGACTGACTTGAAAAATCCATAAGACACACAATAAAACCTGGTCATAAGATAACAGAGATGTGTACAAAACCAGGTGTGACAAAATTTCCTGCAGTCCGATGCAATACTGTAAACAGAAAAATCGTCCTTGAGAGGGGGCTAGGTTTTCAGCAATGGGAGCCTAGTCCTGGCTAAATAGTGCCGAGCACTCTGGTATAGATCTTGGAGGCTCGGGAGTTGGCGTCAGGAGCCAGGAAGACGGTGCCAGGCACTCGGAAGTTGATTCCAGGCATTCAGGAACAGGCGCTGCTAAGAAGCACTGAACCAAGAGGGATCAAGGCGCTTTCTCTTCTTGATTGGAGCCCAAGTAAATTCTTCCATGGAAGATGGACCAAAGAAGAGACAGATGAAAACCACAGCAAAACTGCAGAAAGGCTGTGAGCTGAGGCTAGACTCCTTACTGCTTAACAGAAATGGAGAACAGCGAGTGTCGTGTATCTTCAGCAGCCGTGAAGAACCAAAAAGTTGTGGTGTTTACTTCTGAGCCGTAAATCTTGGAACTGGATGAAAACTAAAGGAAGACTTGCAAAACTCTCTTATGAAGTCTGTCTAACCTGAAAATGTCTCGGTGGTTGACAGGGTCCCAAGCAGACTCATCCACTAATGTTCCGAGTAAGAAAGAAGGGGCAAGAAAGCAGCAGACCGTCTGAAAGTAACTTACTTCTCTTGCAGACAGAAAAGCCGAAAAAATCCCGAGATTTGAGACTGACATCCAAAAAGTTGACTCCTGCGACGGAGACTGTATTGAGGAAGAGGAAATATAGGCTGATTGCAACTGTGTGGTTCTCACAGAAGTAAAGGAGCACTAGAGCTCTCTATCTGAGTTTCTAAAGAAAAACAGAAATCTCTAAAAACCATCTCACTTGTCCTTGTCCGCACAGGACAGGACTAAGAGGAAAACCGAGGTAAAGCTTCTCAGTGAACATTAGGGAGTCCTCTAACTACTTAGCCAGTGCTCCTGTGTCAATCTACAACAAGGAGGTCTAATTCCACTGAAACACCAGAGGGGGGAAAGACAAAAGACACCTGTCATGCTCCCTTTTCAATGAAATGCAAACTCCCAAATCCCTGAGAGACTTCTTGAGGATGAAAAAAATGCCAGAGGTGGGAGCTTTCTTCAACAGGCTCATAAATTTGGGACACAAAAGTCCCTGTCTGCAAAAGACAGAGGTTTGAGACAATAATTATCGCTAAAAGGGAAGTAGTGTTGGCTCGCCTTGTAGTGTCATCTGATACTGAAGAGGTGGTGCCTGGAACCCGGATTGGGGCACCGGATACCTGCACAACACTTTGCTATTACAAGGTTAACTTCTGTTAACCCAGACACAAGACTGGCAATGGCATGGAAAGGAAGCAAGGGAGCCAGGCGCAGGAGCAAGTGAGAAAAATAAGAGGGCTAGTAGCAGGAGTGAAAAAAATTGGCTGTGGGGAGAGTTGGCACCAGACTATCGGGAGCTGGCACTGGGTGCTGGGTGCTCACAGGTCCTGGGTGGTCAGAACCGATTCTCGGCTGTCATGAACGTCTATTCTTCCAAAAGCCCATCGCAACCAAAAATAAAGCACAATTTCTCTTCTTACTACGTTCTGCCATTGCATGTTTTTCAGATCTGCAATGGAAAGTGTAATAATAAGATGTTTAATTCTTTACTGACAAAAGTTATGAAGTACACAGAGTACCATCATATAAACATAATTAAACTCCTATCAAACATAATTCAAGATTGCAGATATGTATTCATTACCAAAAATATCGGTTCGGTAGCGAACGCAATGTTTATGTTATGCTACTCGTTACAGGAAAATTAACCACCTGATTGTAAATTCGCTCCTGTAGCGAAATTTTTTTATAAACTTGAATCAGATCTTCATAACAAAACAATAAAATGCTGATTCTGAAAGCTGTAAGCTTGAAGGCTACACAAAATCAGCAGTAATACTTCACTGAAATCCAGTTATACAACTGGCAAATAATGCAAAAAGCCGCTGCAAAGATCTCGATTTTTACATCAAGACCGGCAGAAACAGAATGAGGTAGTCTGCTTAGTTGTTACTAGTATTCCCGTTAGTGGACAGGACTAGTCACCTACACTAAACACTAAACAACTGAAGAGCTAGCACGAATTTTGAATTTAAGCTGTCGCGATAGTTTGAAACTAAAGCTATGTAATTACTTGGTAAGTTACTTACTGTATATACAATGAGAATGCTAAAATACTGCAAGTTAAAGTTAATAAAGAGTGAATAAGAATTACCTTTTTATGGATTCTTCGACTTAGCAATTTTTGGTTTTAAAAACTTTAACTCCTATACTGGGGCTGTGCACCAAAATGTTGCAGACTGAAGACGTTTATACTGGCAAGGTAAAACTCAATTTTGTTTTAGTCTAAAACATTAAAAAAGACAGGTTTTCTCCCAACAAAGTTTAGGTTCATAACTGAGGTTTAATCAAACCTCACAAGTCACACTTGTAGGACCGGTCCAAAAGAACTGTTCTTAGTGGAGAGATTAAAGTTTGCACATAAGCAATATTTATGTTGGACTGCTAGGTGCCTCAGGTCCAATCTACACAAGGGGTAATTGTTACTAAATCATGTTCCAACTAATGTTCAGACAGCGATGTGTGACCACAAGTGTAATGAAGTCATAATTGGGGAAAGCAAGAGTAAATCCTCAATATTCCCTTAACAGTTACATGAGGTTACATGCAAACCTGTGGACCATAAGTCTGTCAGTTTCAGTTTCTCAGTTTCCTGATGTAACTTAAAGACCAGTGGGAATAAGTGAATGACGAGCACTAGAGAAAGCAGTGCGGCCCGTACAAGGGACACTGCAAACAAATGATGAAATTTACTAAGTCTCAGTTTTGGGTACTTTACTTTTCCAACTAATGTACACTTCACAAAGAGGTGGAGGATATTTTGGAACTTGTTTAATGGATAAAACCAGGAATAATGGTTCAATTGGCAACCTAGAACTGACTTAAATTAGAAGCAAAGCTTAGTACTGAAAAATAACCAAATTAAACATTTAATAAAGGTCAAATAACAATGCTGATGATCTTTAATTAGCTTGCAGGTAATGTTCATAACTGACAAATCTATAATCTTCAGATGAGAAAGTCAAGGGAGGTTAAAAAGGTTACAACTTAAGGACTTGCTAACAAATGATACTTAATAGCAGCTAGTTTCTCAAATACAACAGCAACAATAATGAAATTGTTATATATGACCAAAACCTCAGATAGTGCCTACTAAAATCAAGGAGAAATTGAACAAGGATGACTGAATATCTGAAATGGATGAGCCTCTGGGCAGAAAAGAAGCCAGCAAAAACAGTACATCTTCAAATAATGAAATAAGTCTAGAGTTAATGGAGTTCATTTTCATCTAATTATAAAAAATACAATAAAATCTTATTTCCTGATCATCCTATGCCAGCTCAGAGAATATGAATTGTCGTGAGCATTAGAATTTTATGAAAGTAGGACTGCTATTGTATGACAGACCAGATAGGACAGGAAAAATCATAAAAGGTTGTGGTGCTGAGGGATTCTACAAAGTTTTATGTGTTCAGTACATCACTAAAAGTATACCTTTGGAAGTAACCCACAACCCCAGAGCCTGTCTCAAGAAAAGGGATAAAAGCATATAATATCTCCTAAGAACATAGTTCACCCTTAAGTTGATCTGCTGCAAAAGGAAAGTCAGTGCCTTCCCTCACGACACCGGAAGTTTCCAAAACTCCATCTTCTCATCTAGGGATGAGACACCTGTAATGGCAGTCAACCTATGTATTCAACCATAGATCAAGCCATGAGGTAGCCTGGAAAGAAGCCATGGCAACAGACTCCATGGATTCTGACTACAAAACTAAGGAGAAAGTACCTTCTTGGCAAAGTCTCTCCAGCAGGTGGTCTTTCATCATTCCACAAACTGGTCACTCCAACTGCAAGGAAATAGATCTCCCAGGACATAGAATCTTCTCTGGCATGTCAACAGTGGGAGATGCAGCTTGCCTGATCTGTGGAAGAGCAGGGAACTGTCTGACCTGGAGATCAGACTATTCACTTGCCCCAAAACACCATAAGTAAGGTGGAACCATGGCGACAGTCTTGCCTCAGTAACACACCCAAGAGTGAGCTCTATTAGCGTGATCACAGCTAGGTGTGGAGCCATGTAAGCCTCCCTGAAATTAATATGCTGACATATGAACACAATAATCTCCCAAAAAGCCACTCCACCTTGGTATATTGAGGCTCTGGAGGTGAAGGCCATCTGGTTCCATCAGATCCTCAACAGCATCTGGTCCCATCAGATCCCCAGTAGCATGAGGTCAATTTTTTTCCTAGAGAGAGGCATATGCACCAATCTGCTCATTTACCCATTTCTAGGAGTGAAATGTATGATTGGAGCCATGGGCAAACCATCATGAGCTGTGGAAAATCCATGCTCTTAACAAAGTTCTGAGATGAGGTCAACTGACCTGTGGGACTCAGTAAATTTAGTAATGGCCAAATTAGGTGAAAGAGCACGACTGCTACCTTGCATGTGAAAACCAGGGAGCAACGTGGTGTGTAAACATTGTCCTGGTACCGGTGCATATCAAGCAAAGACCTACTGCATGCAAACTTGCTGCCTGTATTGTCACTGTCTAGGACTGTGCATGGGTGGAATAGCCTGGAAAAGTGGGCCAGGATGGATTGCTAAATGTACTCTGTGAGACCCACGCCAGCCTGGCCAACAGTGGATCAGTCATCTGTGGGTGGACAGTCATTTCTGTCTTCCAGATACTGGGAAGAGTGCTTACTGGAAGTCATGTGGGACTTCTTACGAGGGTCCTTCATGATCTCCCTCTTCTTTTTCCTCTTCAGGGAGGAGGGGGAAGACGACATACTTAAGTATTGGAGGCTTTGTCACTTATCCAAAGGTTCTTGAGTATCAGAGGGTATGCTATTGATCATTAAGATTCTTGTCTATAAATCTTGTAACATGGATTTCAAGTTAGTAACTTGAGTATCAGATATTTTCTATTGATCCATGTTCTTGGATGTAAACTTAGTAAGTAACATGAACAAGAGAGGCCATATCATCACTCCATGAAGTTCTTGTACATAAACTATGTAACTTGAGTGTGGTAGGATGTTACTGATACATAATGTTGTCTTTAATGGACTTTATAACATGAGCATCAGAGGCTATGTTATTCATCCATGGTTCTTGTATATATGTAACTTTTGCTATTCATCCATGGTTCTTGTATATATGTAACTTTTTGTTGGGAGCTACTGTTATTCCATAAGGTTCTTTGATGATAAAATTTCTTACTTGTGTATCAGGGGATACGTTACTGATCACATTCACATATTCTCAAGTCATCAATAAAATCAATGGTGTTTTTAGTGAGCTTGTCATTTGTTTGACAGCAATCAGAGCACCTGTACAAATGTACTTTCCTCTGGGGTTAGGATAGGCCGATGAAAAATGTAACCTTTGGCCTCTAAGATGCATAGTAAATTTCTGAGATTTAGTTCAGGGAAAAAATAATCTTCAGCGCCGGGAAACATGACATGTGTTAGAGCAGTTATGAAATAAAAAATGGCAGCAATATGAGAGGGGTAAACACGACAAGTTCTCACCCCAGGAATGTTACTTACTCCCCTGATGCTTGGACTGCGGTACCTTCTTTCTGCATGTTTACACATAAAAATGGGTTTTATTTCCAAGGCTCCCTGCACCTACAGAAAAGATGGTAATACTGCCACATACTTCAAATCTTTTGTTCTTCATTACTGGAATGATACTGTACGCTTGTGGGAATGTTGGTAACCTCACACCCTTATCAGTGCCTGTAGTGCCTGCACTCAAATAATTAGTGTGTTCAACAACGTTAGCACAGTAGCAGCATCATTTTTTGTATAAGCATTGCATTATTTCACCGTCCTTTCCCTGTTGAGAAGTGGACTGTCTTACTTGGTAGTAATGTCACTGAATTGGATGGCTGAACATTTAGGAATTTATCATCTTACTTCAATGTGTCATACATCATTTCCAGACTTTCTGACTTGTATTACTGTATGTATGGATACATTTGTTAGACATATCTTGTTATTCAGATGTAGATTTTATATATTTTTTTCTTTCTCAAAGGAGTATACGGTCTAATGCTTGGTTTACAAGTTAAAGTTATATTTCAAGCACATTCCAGATGATTGCTTCATGCTGAATAATAACAGTAACAAAACTCTCTGCATCAGAGAGAGAGAGAGAGAGAGAGAGAGAGAGAGAGAGAGAGAGAGAGAGAGAGAGAGAGAGAGAGAGAGAGAGAGAGAGAGAGATCCTTTTCATTTCATCAGACAATACGAAAAAAGTCTCTTAATTACAGCTAACAATTCTCATATACTCTGCTTAAAACCTACCTGCACCTTTATTAATTGGTGGGCGTCGGATTTCTGTCATTACTAATGTTGGTCTCACACCAGAGTGGGCGTGGTCCATGTGAGCAAGGATGAGTTAATAGGAGTGCATGCTTTAATATACATTAAAGTTTAACATGACCATTTTCCTGCTGTATTTTGGATCTCACACACATATAAATAACAGACTCAAGCACACAAACAGAAAATATAGTCACTAGTAACCTTTCCTCTTAATCCTTTAACCGTTTAATATGTACAGTACATATACTGTACATAGTGTGCCCATTGTACCTGCGCCATCCAGTACTTAAATATATGGGGAGTTGATGTTTTAACAGTGGTGTTAATTACGCATATATATGATTTTTTCTTCCTTCGCTTTCAAGGCCAATCCACTTAAACATGTATTATCTAGGGCTCAGGCAATCTTCTAGATCATCCCCAAACAATAGCAGTGCCTTCCTTGCCCTCTTTCACACCAATTTTCCTGATTTTCCTCATCTCATTCACCGTTCATTTTATAAGAATGAACAGAGCGATATATATATATATATACATACATATATATATATATATATATATATATATATATATATATATATATATATATATATATATATATATATATATATATATATATATATATATATATATATATATATATATATATATATATATATATATATATATATATATATATATATATATATATATATATATATATATATATATATATATATATATATATATATATATGTATATTTGGTAATAGTCAATCACAATATTTTATTTTCATGTGTAAGTTTGTAAGGAAAGGTTACGTCCAATACATGCATACAAAAGATAAAAAGGTGTAATGATTGAAACAAATGGCATAAAAGAGAGCAACTAATGAGAAATAAATGAACGTAATCCTGTACTTGAATGGTCACGAACTTTTAGAACGGTTGCATCGTTGTATATTTTTACTTTATGCTGACAATCTTGGTACTCAAATAGTTTCCTGAGCAAGCTTGTAACTGACCGCTGGGGCTCCCGAAGTTGCTTACCGTAGTTAACGGTTAATTATGGCACTGGAGTCCATCTGTAGATAAACCTACATTCTCCAATATTCCCATTCATTCTTAAACCCTCACTTTGTATATTCCTATTACATTCAAGTCATATAGTTTAAATATAAGAACCGCATGGATCAATGGTATGACCTCCAATACTCAAGTTAGAAAAACCTCTGATGCCCGAGTTACTAACTTGACATCCAAGTTACAAGATTTATATACAAGAATCTTAATGATCAATAGCATACCCTCTAATAATCAGGTTATCTACAGGAACCTTTTGGATCAATGACAAAGCCTCCAATACCCAAATTACATCCAAAAACCTTATGGATCAATAACACAGCCAGACATCCAAGTTATAAAATATATATACAAAAACCTTACATATCAAAACACACTATCCAATGCTCAAGTTATGGATCAATAGCATAGCCTCAGAGGCTCAAGTTAATAACCTTACAGTATATTATCCGGGGGATAGACTCTTGCAGGGGGATTGCTTTGTGAGACTAGGTCTATTTTGGTTAGTGGTGAAGTGACAGAAGATCGACACTGGAAAATCTGTTATTTGTCGCCATAGAAAGTGAGTACCATGATTCATGAACACTTATCTCTTTAC
The DNA here is from genome assembly GCF_040412425.1 of Macrobrachium rosenbergii. NCBI lineage: Eukaryota > Metazoa > Arthropoda > Malacostraca > Decapoda > Palaemonidae > Macrobrachium > Macrobrachium rosenbergii. Next base: position 44,395,882 of record NC_089777.1, on the reverse strand, counting down.
AGACATTGTTTTTGGGAAAGACCTAATAGTGATGCAGTGAAATACCTCCGGGTCTCCCTTATGCATTTTCCTATTCCATTGTGCATTTTTCTATTTTGAATGTAAATGTCTTTGAACACCATTTCAGTTTTTTCAGGTTTTAATATGATATATTTCTTTCAACAGGAATTCTGGTTTCATCCTGAGAGGATGAATATTTTGGAAGTGGTGTTATTTTACTTACTATATGACTTTTTATTTTGGTCTAGAATAATTATGACCTTATTACTATATTTGATGACCAGGGTGTTATTCACTAGTATTGCTTCGTATAGAATTATTATTATGCTTGTTTGTGAAACAGTATTTCCTCTAGTTATGAATTTCATTGATAGGGGGTGTGAATCACTCTATTTTATGACCGTAGCTTTTGCTGCGTTACTTTCGTTAAATTTGTCAGTAAAGTCTAGTTTTGTTTCCCCAGTGTTTAATTCCAGTAGGCCTTTGTGTAAAGATAGGTTTAATGAGAGAAGACAACAAAGTAGAAGGAATTTGCTGACCCAGGTTAGGAAAAGTAAGACGTTTGTTTGATTCTGTTCTTAAAACAGATACAGCAATAAAAGATGGCCCTATTTGACCTGGGAAGTGCCATTTAACATATATGTATATATGTACACTCGGCAAGAAAAGTGAAGATACAGTTTTTTTAAATCTTCTGACATATATTGCTCAATAATGCGACATCTGGCATTTTTAGAAAGGGGAGGAGCTTCAGTCTTAGTGTGTTGGTTTTTTGCTTGACCTCCTATAACTTTCAATCATAATCTACGATTCTGACATCACTGATACTTAAATGCAGTAGTAAGCTTTACAGTATTCGTTCAAGTTGTAATTTGCAGCGACAGTTCTGAGCAAACTAAACATTTTTCGACTTAACCTACCAATTAACCTTACACAAATGAAATTTATGACACCACAATGAACGGAATGCTTGCATAATCGGAAACGCGATCTTCCATAGTGAAATCAAGAGTTAAATTTGAGCAATTCAATGTCCAAGGAAAAACGTGGGGAACAATAAAGAAACGAATGCAGTGTTACGATGAGAGAGAGAGAGAGAGAGAGAGAAGAGAGAGAGAGAGAGAAAGAGAGAGAGAGAGAAAGAGAGTTGCTGTTGTGTAAGCCTAGGCCTACAGTATATGAAGAACTGCTCATTTCATATTTTTTTTTTTTTTAGAGATTGAGCGATACTATATTTGTATAGTGTGTTTTAGCAATGGAGAGAGAGAGAGAGAGAGAGAGAGAGAGAGAGAGAGAGAGAGAGAGAGAGAGAGAGAGAGAGAGAGAGAGAGAAACTATGGTAACGTCAAGAAACATCCAGTTACTTGTGTTTTCCCGCCGAATCGCTCCACACATCATAGAGAACGCTCTTGCGGATTTAAATAGATTTGGTCAACTTGCCGTAGCTGTCGCAACATTTACTGCCATTAATTCCAGCTGACTTTTAACTCCGTGAAATGCAAATATGAAAGTGTAAAAATTAAAGAAATTATCATTATCTCGTATGATGATGCAATAATAAGCCTGTCCATAACGGAAAACGAGTAAATATTGCCGTTCTGATTGATAGTACTACACTGAGATATCCACACACCATCTTTTAGATCTCTATGAACGAAGTCATCTGAGAAATTCTGATTACTTCGGACATGCATGGTGCTTTTTAAGTATCTGAACGTTTTTGTTTTGCAGATTTAACATATATGATATAATTTGCATTGTATTTTCATATTCTAGGTAAATTTACTGAGATTATGTGTTTTCTATAAGAAAAAATTAAAATTCGATGAACGAAATCTAAAGAAAACTGTATCTTCACTTTTCTTGCCGAGTGTACATGTATATATATATATATATATATATATATATATATATATATATATATATATATATATATATATATATATATATACGGAGTGTGTGCTCTCTAGCACACAAGGTGAAGCAAAGGGACAATTATATTGAAAAAACTAAAACACAGAAAATTAATAAAAAGTATAAGATAAAAGATGAATAGGAAAACAGATTTTCAACATATAACTATACACAAGAACCCACCCGAGCAGTGGAAGTGAGGAGACTGAAAGAAAACATTTCAAAAAACAATGACAGCATGTCTGTAAAATTTCAAATTAGGCTACAAACAATTAAGTAGATGACAACTGGATATTTAAAGTTGGAACTGTCTTTTTTATTAAAAGACATTCTAAAATGTTGCGGTCAATTTCATTGTAAACTCTTCCAACAACTTTGAAGTCTTTATATTCTATGTAAGTTTTACATATTTTGTTGTGATTTCTTATGTTGGAATGTTCAGGGTTGGACACCCTACTTACAGTTTTAAACTAAGTCCTCAATGTGCTTCAGTGCAAACCCTCAGCAGCCTCCTAGTGCATTCAACATAGGTCCCATGATCACATCCTGGGCACATATACTTTTATACAATATTCGACGACAAAAGTGGGCTGAGACAGTCCTTAAAGTGCTAAGTACAATTTCCCTGCTCTCAATAGGTAAACAACTATGGCAGCTTTGGCATGAACATAGATCTCTCTTGATGGCTCAGTGGCTTGACCATCAACTGGAGTCATTGGAAGGTACTGCATTTAGTGTTCGAGACTCTTCAGTACCAATCTATTTATCACTTAAAAATTCCCCTGCGGTGATAATTCCCTTTCAGGGATATTCCGGAAGTAGCGTGAAGTAGATCTTACACGACAATTGTTGCTTCACGACTGCATATAAATCATGATGATAAAAATTGCATAAAAACAGCTACGTGTTCCAAACGTACCAATGAACTATCATGGTGGAAGTGGGTTAATGCCGATGATAAATACAATTTCCCTGCTCTAGATGGGTAAACAAGTCAGTACAGCAGATTCGGCATTAACTTATACCTCTTTTGATGGCTCAGTGGTTTGACCGTCAACTGGAGTTGTTAATAGGTACTGTGCCAAATGCTCGAAACACTTCAGTACCGATCCATTTATCATTGATAATTCCCCTTCAGGGATATTCCCGAAGTAGCATGAATTGGATATTAAACAATATTTGTCGCTTCACAATTAATTATATAATATATATATATATATATATATATATATATATATATATATATATATATATATATATATATATATGTATTTAATAATACAATGCCCTCTTAACTTCACGATTCTTCGTGCTTTTTTCGATATGCTTGTAACTTACAAAGCCGAAAGATCCAAAGGGAAGAATGAAGAGCCTGTGACGGCCGGCCGCGGGAAGCGAACCAGTTACCTTAATCACAAGGAGGTCACGTTGCCGACCGAGAAGGTTAGGTCGGCAACGTGACCTCCTTGTGATTAAGGTAACTCGGGTTCGCTTCCCGCGGCCGGCTGTCACAGGCTAAAAATCTTCATTCTTCCCTTTGATCTTTTGGCTTCGTAGTTACAAGCATATCCAAAAAAAGCAGGAAGAATTCGTGAAGTTAAGAGGGCATTGTGGCTATTAGAATTACATATGTGTCTGGTAAAAGTGACCAGTAGATTCTGCATATATACATATATATATATATATATATATATATATATATATATATATATATATATATATATATATATATATATATATATATATATATATATATATATTATATATATATATATATATATATATATATATATATATATATATATATATATATATATATATATATATATATATATATATATATATATATATATATATATTTATTCATTGTATGTGTGCCTTAGCATATCTGTTCATATAAGAAGAAGGAATGGTTAATGATTTCTGACCAGGTCGGCAACGGGCCCTCCTTGTGATTATGGTGATGCGGGTTTGTTTCCTGCGACCAGCCATCGCAGTCTCTTCAATTTTTTGCGTTTGGATCTTACGGCTTCGTAGTTACAAGAGCGAAGAGTTCGAGAAGTTAAGAGGGCATTGTATTATTAGAACTACATATATATATATATATATATATATATATATATATATATATATATATATATATATATATACATATATATATATATATATATATACATATATACTGTATATATACATATATATTTCTATTGAAGTTAATGGCATTGAATAATTTTATCTTTATTTTGAGAAGCTTGCCTGAAGAGAAAAAGAAGCAGTGTAGACTAATTCAAAGTCTTGGTAAAAAGATAGTGTCGGCAAACAATGACATTAACTTCAACAGAAATTCATAAGAGAAAATATCCCCAAAACAGCATACATCGCCATGGCCGGCATATCTCCCATGGAATGTCGTCAATAAGATTCTTCAAAGACGACTCCGAGAAGCTGAATGAAGACTACAGACAGCCACCAAGACGACTGAATTCGTGTCGGAAGAATTAAAGGAAGGTTTATGAGACACGACGATCGAGAATGCTTCTAAATTCCTACACGAGTCAAAACAACGACATCAGTGGGTCACTACCAACGTCATCCAGAAGAAATTAATGTGTTCGAATAAAGGCCCCGTCAAAAAATGTGGAGCATTCCGACGGACACATTAACCTGGCTGGCATAAACATCACTGAGGGACAAAAACAGCTTCTCAACCTTGGCCTCAATTGTCATTTTACTAAAAGGCCGCATGAGGAAGTGAAGCACATCGATACTGAAACCCTTATCCATGGCTTGCTGTCTCCAGGCCCAAGGAAAGGTAACCCTCTCTAGTACCATCCGGGAGGAACTCGTGGGGGAAGCTGGACGCTAACGGGGAAATTACACGAGTAAGATAATCATCGTTCCTCACCTGAAGGGAGCCACCCGCCAGCTCCGAGAACATCCAGGCATCATCATCAGGAAAGGTGACAAGACTGCCGCCTTTGTCATCATGCAACGTGAAGAATATAACGATAGAATTGACTGCATTCTGAGTGACCCTGTGAAATTCCAGCCGCTAAGCAAAGACCCTACCAAAAGCCTGAAGAGAGACCTGAATGCTATAATAAGAAGATTAATTCTGATCATTCATATTTAAAAGTCAAAAGTCCCAATGCAGCAATAAAAATCCTATATGTCAATTTGTAATCCAGTCCTGAAGGTGGGGAAACGGTCCTTCGACTAGAAAAAAGAAAAAGTAAATGGAAAGAATATTGAATCATTTTTCCTTATTCCTGAGAAACTTGCCTGAAGAGAAAAAGGTATAGACTGATTCAAAGTCTTGATAACAAGATAGTATCTGCGAACAACGCCATTAACTTCAAGAGAAATTGCATAAGAGAGAAAATATGCCGAAATAACCCACACAAATATATATATGTAATTGTAATGGCCACAATGCCCTCTTCACTTCTCGAATTCTTCGCGCTTTTTTGGATATGCTTGTCACTACAAAGCCGTAAAGATCCAAGTGCAAGAAATTGAAGTAGCTTGGATGTCCGGTCGCGGGAAACGAACCCGTGTCACCATAATCACAAGGAGGTTACGTTGCCGACTTGACCACGAGAAGGATGAAAGTCTATTATCCCTCGTACATACATATACCCGTCGTTTTTCAGATATATTTATTAAAGCTGGAATAGACCCATCCTCACCATCATAGCCAGGTGGGCAATCATTTTCATTGCTTTTTAGGCTGAAATATTTATGTAGAATCTACTGGTCACTTTTACCAGACCAGTAGATTCTACATAAATATAAATAAATATATATATATATATATATATATATATATATATATATACATATATATACATATATATATATATATATATATATATATATATATATATATATATATATATATATATATATATATATATATAAATAATATATATATATATATATATATATATATATATATATATATATATATATATATATATATATATATATATATATATATATATATATATATATATATATATATATATATATATATATATAATGTATATATATATGTATATATATATATATTACAGTACATACCTTGTATATACAGAGTTCTTGTACTACGTTTCATTGTCTACTTCTATTATCCATAGGGCAAATGCCAGTAGCAGTCATAAGTACCTGCAATAATAAAGCATTATATCAATCAGATTTCTATACATAAAATAAAATATATACAATTTATTGATTATAATGAAAATCTATTTAAAAATACCTGCATAAACATAATAAACAACCAACATCATTCCCATCACTATTTGTTAGCTTCAGGATACAAACTGTACCTTCAGAAATAATTGTAGGACTTGATGGTGCGCAATTTCTGACATTCAAATTTATCAATTAATTTTTATCACCCATATTGGGAATTTTTTCTTTACCAGATTTTATTATTATTATCAATAATGTGAACCCTATTCATATGGAACAAGCCCACAAGGGCCACTGACCTGAAATTCAAGCTTCCAAAGAATGTGGTGCTCATTAGTAAGTAAGAGAAGGTAAAGGGTAATACAGAAAGAAGAGATCTCACTTATTAAAAAGAAAAAATAAATTAATAAATTAATAAAGATAAAAATGTATTAAAATGCAAGGAGAGTAGCATTAGGGTAGCAATGCATAGCATCTTCGCTTGATCTTTTAAAGTTCCAATTGCACGACATCCTCGGGGTGACTGTTCCACATTCCAACGGTGCGAGGAACAAAGGACCTCTGGAACCGAGAAGTTCGACAGCGAGGCACATCTACTGCATATTGGTGCTGCTGTTCAGCGAATCTGCTTGCTCTCGGCAGGAAAATGGGATCAGAGCTCAATTGTGAATGTAAAAGATCTCTATTAAAATACAACTTATGAAAAAGTGACAAACACGATACCAGCAGTCGATGGTCCAAGTCATACCTGCTATTATTAGGAAACAGAAACCCACCACCTCTGGCAGAAGCAGACATCCACATCAGAGAACAGTATTCTAGTAAAGGAAGGACAAATGACCTAAAACAGGCTGCACGGATTTTATCACTGTTATAAATACATAAGGCCTTACAAATAATACCTAACTTTCATGCAGCATTTACTGAAACTTTCCACCTGAAGGGGAGGATGGGGTGGAAAATCTGTACGAGATCTGCTAATCAAGAATGTTACATTTTACTGGAGTTCAGCCTCATACCCCACAAACTACAGCATTCACTGATCTGGTCCATGTCCCGATTGAGGCTGAGGGCACCTTCATTTCTCATAAGTGGAGACACTGCTACATCCGAAAGCGTTGCATTATCGGCATGCTGAACAATCTTGTTTTCCAAGCCAACAACCACATTGCTTGTATACACCAAAAATAATAGTGCACCATCAACACTACCCTGTTGAAGTCCAGACACAACAGCAATTCACTGCTGCCTACCGGTAAGGAAATCCTGAAGTAATCCTAGAACTCACTCCAAGATTCTGAAGTTTATAAATAAGTGCCTTATGATTTATTAAATCGAAAGTAGCACTAAAATCTATCTGAATTACTCTGCACTAAAAACTCTTATCAAGGTTCTCTTGCAAATGGCATGTCAAGTCTAAAAGAGCTTTCTATATAAATACTGACTATTAGCTAACGATTATTTAGATTGCACATACTTATGTAGTGGCTTAAAAATAAGTTTTTCAGTAACTTTGGAGAGCACGGGAAGAACAGCGATTGGCCTGTAGCTACTGTAGTCTGCAGATATGCCACTCTTTGGAACAGGTACTGTATTATTAAGCATGAACGCTCCCCAAAGATACTGCATCGACATAAAAATATACAGAATCTACTAATCTTGGGAGACAACACACTAGACACTTTTTCAAAAACCCAAAGGGAAGAAATCTTCAGGATCTTCTCCACCCCAGCTATCAAGACTATCCAGAATTTTCTTAACATCCTTAGAGCGAAATGCAAATTTTTAAAGAATAGGTTCAGGATGACAAGTATCAGGGAGAGAAACATCCTCATCTGACTGCTTAGCTTCAAAAGCTCGATGAAGCAGTCCAGCCTTTTCCCTAGGGCCAGTAACCAATCTGCCATCATCTGTTAGTAGTGGTGGAACAGAAGGTGAGCCTGACCCAAAGATAGATGATGCCAATTTGGTCCTTCACAGATGAGGCTAAGTAATTCCTTCAACTTTCCTCTTCAACTTCAACGAATTATAGTAAATTCTCTCAGCTGTATGGTAAGTTCTATTCGCAGTACGGCGAGACTCAACAAAAATAGTGTGATTTTCATTTGAACGATTTCGTTTCCATGTGTTGAATTTAGTCTGTTTGTCATAGTAAGCTCATCTACATGTATATTCAAACCATGGCTGGTCATTTGTCCTGAATTTGATGACCTTTTTTTTTAGGGACATGCCTTATTAAAATAGCCATCAGCATTTCATTTAACTTCTTCTTGGGATCAGGATCTAATATATCAACTGAAATATTAAGGGCCTGACAAGCTTCAATAATGCGATCCCAATTGCCTCTAGATTTCAACCAGACCTTTTTCCAATGGTGGAATTAGAAATATACTAATTGACAGACATGTCCGCCTCAGAAGTGCCTGTATATTCACAGAACTTGGACTTGACAATAGCAGGAACACCTGTGAATATGAGGTCTAATATATTATCAGAAATATGTGGGGTTCCTCAATTAGCTGGACAAAATCGGAGGATACACAGAACTCAACTGCAGACTGGCCACGGTTATCTGTGGAATATTAGAAAATCTCGAAAATTGCAAGCATGTAACTCCATACGTCGTATTATGGTATATTCAAGTAAAAGCTAGCAGTCCTACTATTTCAAAATTAAAATCTTTTCTTTTATCATAATAAGAACTTACTATTACTAAGTTTAACATAAATATCTAGGAACGATCGTGTTTTATAAGGGTCATCATTGGTATTAATTATGTGTACGTACACACATACATAAATTATATATATATATATATATATATATATATATATATATATATATATATATATATATATATATATATATATATTTAAGAGCAAAAACAGACGGCTCAAAATAACACTAAAGCAGCATAGTAACGCAATACATGAAAGGTATAATAAATGACACAGTGGGGAGCATAATAACAATTAATAACAAACTCGAAATAGTCAGCATAATAATAATAACCAATCAACAGTAAAAACAGGTAGCATAATACAATTAAATTAACAGCAGAGCAGCATAACACTGATGCACAAAGCAAACAGGAACACTTCCTCAAACAATGAGGACCACAGTCCAATGCCGGGCGATCAAGACAGAGCCGATACGACAACCACCTCGTCCCTATGGCAGTACTGACGTCCTCCTTCAATAACGACGACCATGACAGAGCCGACACGGAAACCATCTTGTCCTCAAATATACCATATACGTACTCTGACTTTCTTAGATCCAAAGTCAAACAAATCATTGAAAAGAGTTTGGATTTCTAAAACTGAATTTAATACCTATGAATCCACTAAAGATTGGCGGCTTTTTTTAATTATAAGAACAAGCTACAGACCTTTATGAAGTCCAATATTATTTACAAATTTCAATGCCCAAGATGTCTTGGTAGTTATGTTGGCTCATCAAAGAGAATGTTGCAGGTCCCTTATTACAGCCACTTAGGTTTGAGCTACAGAACTGGCTCACGAATAACTAATCCCGAATTTTCTAGTATTAGAAATCATGCTGTTAAATGCAAGGTTAATATTGATAAAAACATTTTTCCATCCTGGGAACTACCAAACAATCGGCTTACTTAACGACCGTTGAGTCGTTGTTTATTAAATGTCATGCACCTCTTCTAAACTCCAACGTGTCTTCTTCTCCTCTGCACTTGGCCGAAGTGTACTCTGGGCATGCGTGAGCTTGTGGTCTCACTTCGTCTTTCCCCTCCTTTTGATCAGGTAGACTTAGAGAGAGAGAAAAAATCTGCTTTCTTTTTACTTTTTCATGTATTTTGTAATTTTAAAGAATGTAACTGCCGTTTTTAATTTAGCTTTTATTTTAAATTAGAGAATTAATGTGTATTTTTCAATTTTACAGACTGATAATGTGTTTAGTAACACGAAACGTTTCTTTCAATGAATATGCAACTGTTTTGTTGACTGTCGTCTTCTTTGGACTCCTGCTTGTTGTTGTATACTTCCACCTGAATGTGTGTGTATATATATATATATATATATATATATATATATATATATATATATATATATATATATATATATACATATATACATATATACATATACATACATTAATGTATATATATAATTTTCTCTTTGTTTCTGAAACATCCAGGGATTAAAACCGCATGCGCATCCCGAAGTCCCCATGCCAGAATCACCGTCTGCTCTCAGCGCATCCCCTGTGGAGGATGCTCCATGAGGATATCCTCGCCTGTCACTAGAAGTTGAAGACGACGTCACGACGTCACACAGGTGAGCCAACGATTCCGAGAACGGAAGGGGAAGCAGGGGGATAGGAAGAATTAGAGGAATGGAGAGTAAGGGAAAGGAGAAGGGGAAATGAAAAGAGAAATATTAAAAGGATGGGGAGGTGGAAGATGAAGACAATGGAGATGAGAGGGAGGTTAGGCAAGAGAGAAAGATAAGCAGGATAAGCAGACTAACAGTAAGGGAGACAAGAAACGGCAGATGGGAGAAGAGGAGGCAAGAGGAAAGAGATAACGAGAAAGAAAAGTCTATCGTGCCATTTTCTCTCATAATAAATGCGTACGTACAGTCACTCAAAAATGTTTTGCAACATGTTCCAGAAGTTTTCGTTCACCTAACAGTAATTTGTTCTTTTAAGGAAATGTAATTTTCTTACTCGATTTTGGTTATTAATCATACGGTTAACAATATAAAAAAGAATGGGGAGTGAAAAATTCATATTATGAAAAATGACGAAACATTTTGAAAAATTTCACTTCAGACGATTGGGCAAGAGTCAAAGAAGAAACTATATTTCGAATCCAGATAAAAGCTTATTGACTAATAAAATAATATTGAATAATCATCAATGAAATTATATATAAATAAAGAAAGGAAGAATTCAACCATTATCGTTGTCAAAAAAAAAAAGAAAAAACCTCATAACGTCGTATGTTATCGTGTGATTCCACATTCGGGCAGGAAAGTTTAAACTGTCTCGTCACTTGCACCGATCAGATGGGCAACAGGCAGCCGCACCACAATCATTTGCTTGCATAAGACTAATGTTTCTATCGTAGATATTGCTCGGCAGCTTAGCATAAATAAAACAACCATGTATATATACATATAAATACAACAGAGAGAACGAGGAAACATGACAAATTCATTGTAAAAATTGGAGGACGACCCCATTGTTGCACTACTGTTGAGGATCATCATCGGATGATCACTGAAGGAGCTCCGCCTAACTCCCCCCTGACAACCGACGTTGCTATAAAGAGAGAACATTACGCTCTCCCTTCAAGTTGCTGCTCAAACCATCCGTAACAGGCTACATGAGACCAAGATATTATTTCATCATACTCCTGCCAAGAAACACTTCATATCAGCGAAACACAAAGAATAGAGGCTAGGGTTTGCGTTATAATATAAATCCAGTGGCCGATGATTTCTGTACGAGTCATCTTTTGCGATGAAGAGGAGACATTCTCCACTAATGATCATGGTAGTCTTCTTCACTGCTGGCATGTAGCATTAACTAAATTAATGTTGAACTTCTGGCTAATTTTAATTCTTTAGAAACTTAGACAATAAGAAATAAAAAATAGGCATTATATATTCAGTTAACTTCATAAGAGGCATAAAAATGATAGGCCTAAGTAGCAATGAAAGAAATGAGAAATTACACATGATAACAGCATTATATATATATATATATATATATATATATATATATATATATATATATATATATATATATATATATATATATATATATATATAATGTATGTATGTATTTATGTAAGTGTGTGTGTGTTATTATAGTCTATGTATTACAAAAAGAGAAGTGAAATCTGTTACTCTAGTTCAGTATATTTTATATTAAGTTTCACTAGTTCACAATATACATAGGATTAGTCATTCAAAAATTTAATTAATAATAATGTGAAGCAAATCTTTTACAAAAGTCGTATGTGTTGACGTTAATAAGACTAATTGTTCAACTTATAACAGTCGTAGGCCTATGTCTACAAAGTTCACACATATGAAGGAGATAAAACAACGATAGTGATGGCAGTTGGAGATGAAAATATTAAAACATAAGAACAGTGATGACCTCTGAAGTATTATAGTAACATCCTTTAATTAAGTAAAATATGACAACAGTAAGCAGTATCAGAAAAAGCCCTGTTTAAGGGAAACTGCAGGTAATTTCTCGGACCCACCACTAGTGTTCAGTTGTTTCATGCGTTTACAACTGAGTTGCCAAATAGCGCCAGATGTCGCTATTATAAGCTGTTGTCCGAAAAGTTTTGAAGTATGTTGCAAAACTTTTTTATGTGATTGTATATACTTATCATTATAACTTACTTTGACTCTAACTGGACTGGAGGCTACTAAAATGGTCACAAATTAAATTTTTAAAAATATTTTAAAAGTTAAAAAGAAGAGCCAAGAGCTTAAATTCATACTTATCTTCATTTCTACACATACTGTAAATCTATGCATGTACAACTGCTGTATATGCTAAAGCAAAAATGCACATAAATTGTGAATGTACACTCGGCAAGGAAAGTGAGGATACAGCTTTTTTAAATCTTCGGACATATATTGCTCAATAATGCGACATCTGGCAACTTTAGAAGGGAGAGGAGCTTCAGTCTTAATGTGTTTGCTTTTTGCTTGACCTCCTATAACTGTCAATCATATTCTACGGTTCTGAAATCATTGATACTTAAATGCAGTACTGAGCTTTACAGTATTCGTTCAAGTTGTAATTTGCAGCGACAGTTCTGAGCAAAATAATCATTTTTCGACATAACCTACCAAGTAACCTTACACAAATGAATTTATGACACCACAATGAACGGAATGCTTGCGTAATCGGAAACGCGATCTTCCATAAAGAAATCAAGAGTTAAATTTGAGCAATGTCCAACGAAAAAAGTGTGGGAACAATAAAGGAACGAATGCAATGTTATGATGAGAGAGAGAGAGAGAGAGAGAGAGAGAGAGAGAGAGAGAGAGAGAGAGAGAGAGAGAGAGAGTTGCTGTTGTGTAAGCCTAGGCCCATATGTAGAGCTACTCATTTCATTATTTTTTTTCTTTTAGAGATTGGGCGATACTATATTTGTAAAGTATGTTTTAGCAATGGAGAGAGAGAGAGAGAGAGAGAGAGAGAGAGAGAGAGAGAGAGAGAGAGAGAGAGAGAGTAAGCCTAGGCCTATAAGTGGAGCTACTCATTTCATTATTTTTTTTTCTTTTAGAGATTGAGCTATACTATATTTGTATAGTATATTTTAGCAATGGAAAGAGAGAGAGAGAGAGAGAGAGAGAGAAACTATGGCAACGTCAAGAAACATCCAGTTACTTGTGTTTTCCCGCCGAAGCTCCCGCGCTACCCCCTCACATCATAGAGAACGCCCTTGCGGATTTAAATAGATTTGGTCGACCTACCCTAGGTGTCACAACATTTACTGCCATTAATTCCAGCTGACTTTTAACACCGTGAAATACAAACATGAATGTATAAAAATTAAAGAAATTATCATTACCTCGTATGATGATGCAATAATAAGCCTGTTCATAACGGAAAACGAGTAAATATTGCCGTTCTGATGAACAGTACTACACCGAGATATCCGCACACTATCTTTTAGATCTCTATGAGCGAAGTCATCTGAGAAATTCTGATTACTTCAGACAAGCATGGTGTTTTTAAGTATCTGAACGTTTTTGTTTTGCAGATTTAACATATAGGATATAATTTGCATTGTATTTTCATATTCTAGAGTAAATTTACCGAGAATATGTGTTTTCTGTAAGAAAAAAATTAAAATTCAATGAACGAAATCTCATGAAAACTTTGTCCTCACTTTTCTTGCCGAGTATACATAGGGGTACATGCTTAATATCCGAAATATGTATCATTATATGAAGGGGGTTGCGTGGTTCTACAGGATACTCTCCTCCTCCTGATCTGATGCATCCTACAGGATACTTTCCTCCTCCTGATCTGATGCATCCTACAGGATACTCTCCTCCTCCTGATCTCATGCATCCTACAGGATACTCTCCCCCTCCTGTTCTGATGCATCCTACAGGATACTCTCCTCCTCCTGATCTAATGCATCCTACAGGATAGCCTACTCTCCTCCTCCTGATCACATGCATCGTACAGGATACTCTCCTCCTCCTGTTCTGATGCATCCTAAAGGATACTCTCCTCCTCCTGATCTGATGCATCCTACAGGATAGCCTACTCCCTCCTGATCTCATGCATCCTACAGGATACTCTCCTCCTCCTGACCTGATGCATACTACAGGATAGCCTACTCTCCTCCTCCTGATCTCATGCATCCTACAGGATACTCTCCTCCTCCTCCTGATCTCATGCATCCAACAGGATAGCCTACTCTCCTCCTCCTGATCTCATGCATTCTACAGGATACTCTCCTCCTCTTGATCTCATGCATCCTACAGAATAGCCTGCTTTCCTCCTCCTGATATCATTCATCCTACAGGATACTCTCCTCCTCCTGATCTCATGCATCCTACAGGATAGCATACTCTCCTCCTCCTGATCTCATGCATCCTACGGGATAGCCTGCTCTCCTCCTCCTGATCTCATGCATCCTACAGGTTACCCTAGTCTCCTCCTCCTTTTCTCATGTGTCCTACCGGATACTCTCATCCTCCTGATCTCATTCATCCTACAGGATACTCTCCTCCTCTGATATCATGTGTCCTACAGGGTACTCTCCTCCTCCTGATCTGATGCATCCTACATAATAGCCTACTCTCCTCCTCCTCCTGATCTCATACATTCTACAGGATACTCTCCTCCTCCTGATCTCATGCACCCTACAGGATACTCTCCTCCTCCTGATCTCATGCATCCTACAGGATACTCTCCTCCTCCTGATCTGATGCATTCTGCAGGGTAATCTCCTCCTCTTGGTCTGATGCATCCTACAAGATAGCCTACTCTCCTCCTCCTCTCATGTGTCCTACAGGATAGCCTACTCTCCTCCTCCTGATCTCTTGCATCCTACAGAATACTCTCCTCCTCTTGATCTGATGTGTCCTACAACATAGCCTACTCTCCTCCTCCTGATCTCACGCATCCTACAGGATACTCTCTCCTCCTCCTCCTCATCTCATGCATCCTACAGGATAGCCTATTCTCCTCCTAACCTCATGCATCCTACAGGATACATTCCTCCTCCTGATCTCATGCATAAGACAGAATAGCCTACTCTCCTCCTCCTGATCTGATGCATCCTACTGGATACTCTCCTCCTCCTGATCTCATGCATCCTACAGGATACTCTCCTCCTCCTCCTGATCTCATGCATCCTACAGGATACTCTCCTCCTCCTGATCTGATGCATCCTACAGGATACTCTCCTCCTCCTGATCTCTTGCATCCTACAAGATACTCTCTCCTCCTCTTGATCTCATGCATCCTACAGGATACTCTCCTCCTCTTGATCTGATGTGTCCTACAAGATAGCCTACTCTCCTCCTCCTGATCTCATGCATCCTACAGGATACTCTCTCCTCCTCCTGATCTCATGCATCCTACAGGATAGCCTATTCTCCTCCTGATCTCATGCATCCTACAAGATACATTCCTCCTCCTGATCTCATGCATACTACAGGATAGCGTACTCTCCTCCTCCTGATCTCATGCATCCTACAGGATACTCTCCTCCTCCTGACCTCATGCATCATACAGATACTCTCCTCCTCCTGACCTGATGCATCCTACAGGATACTCTCCTCCTCCTGATCTCATGCATCCTACAGGATACTCTCCTCCTCCTGATCTCGTGCATGCTACAGGATACTCTCCTCCTCCTGATCTCATGCATCCTACAGGATACTCTCCTCCTGATCTCGTGCATCCTACAGGATACTCTCCTCCTCCTCCTGATCTCATGCATCCTACAGGATAGCATACTCTCCAGCTCCTGATCTCATTCATCCTACAGGATACTCTCCTCCTCCTGATCTGATGTGTCCTACAGGATACTCTCCTCCTCCTCCTGATCTTATGCATCCTACAGGATACTCTCCTCCTGCTGACCTTATGCATCCTACAGGATAGCCTACTCTTCTCCTGATCTCATGCATCCTACAGGATACTCTCCTCCTGATCTCATGGACCCTACAGGATAGCCTACTCTCCTCTTCCTGATTTCATGCATCCTACAGGATAGCCTACTCTCCTCTTCCTGATCTCATGCATCCTACAGGATAGCCTACTCTCCTCCTACTGATCTCATGCATCCTACAGGATAGCCTGCTTTCCTCCTACTGATCTCATGCATCCTACAGGATACTCTGCCTCCTCCTGATCTTATGCATCCTATAGGATAGCCTACTCTCCTCCTCCTGATCTCATGCATCCTATAGGATACTCTCCTCCTCCTGATCTTATGCATCCCACCGGATAGCCTACTCTCCTCCTCCCGATCTCATGCATTCTACAGGATACTCTCCTCCTCCTCCTGATCTCATGCATCCTACAGGATAGCCTACTCTCCTCCTCCTGATCTCATGTGTCCTACAGGATAGCCTGCTCTCCTCCTCCTGATCTCATGCATTCTACAGGATACTCTCCTCCTCCTCCTGATCTCATGCATCCTACAGGATAGCCTGCTTTCCTCCTCCTGATCTCATGCATCCTACAGGATACTCTCCTCCTCCTGATCTCATGCATCGTACAGGATAGCCTACTCTCCTCCTCCTGATCTCATGCATCCTACAGGATACTCTCCTTCTCCTGATCTCATGCATCCTACAGGATACTCTCCACCTCCTGATTTCATGCATTCTACAGAATACTCTCCTCCTCATGATCTCATGCATCCTACAGGATACTCTCCTCCTCCTGATCTCATGCATCCTACAAGATAGCCTACTCTCCTCCTCCTGATCTCATGCATCCTACAGGATACTCTCCTTCTCCTGATCTCATGCATCCTACAGGATACTCTCCACCTTCTGATCTCATGCATTCTACAGGATACTCTCCTCCTCCTCCTGATCTCATGCATCCTACAGGATACCCTCCTCCTCCTGATCTGATGCATCCTACAAGATAGCCTACTCTCCTCCTCCTGATCTCATGCATCCAACAGGATACTGTCCTCCTGCTGATCTGATGTGTCCTACAGGATAGCCTACTCTCCTCCTCCTGATCTCATGTGTCCTACAGGATACTCTCCTCCTCCTGATCTCATGCATCCTACAGGATAGCCTACTCTCCTCCTCCTGATCTCATGCATCCTACAGGATACTCTCCTCCTCCTGATCTCATGCATCCTACAGGATAGCCTACTCTCCTACTCCTGATCTCATGCATCCTACAAGATACTCTCCTTCTCCTGATCTCATGCATCCTATGGGATAGCCTACTCTCCTCCTCCTGATCTCATGCATCCTACAGGATACTCTCCTCTTCCTGGTCTCATGCATCCTACAGGATAGCTTACTCTCCCCCTCCTGATCTCATGCATCCTACAGGATACTCTCCTATTGCTGATCTGATGTATCCTACAGGATAGCCTACTCTCCTCCTCCTGATCTCATGTCCTAAGGATACTATCCTCCTCCTGATCTCATGCATCCTACATGATAGCCTACTCTCCTCCTCCTGACCTCATGTATCCTACAGGATATTCTCCTCCTTCTGATCTCATGCATCCTACAGGATAGCCTACTCTCCTCCTCCTGATCTCATGCATCCTACAAGATACTCTCCTTCTCCTGATCTCATGCATCCTACAGGATAGCCTACTCTCCTCCTCCTGATCTCATGCATCCTACAAGATAGCCTACTCTCCTCCTCCAGATCTCAAGCATCCTATAGGATACTCTCCTCCTCCTGATCTTATGCATCGTAAAGGATAGCCTACTCTCCTCCTCCTGATCTCATGCATCCTACAGGATAGCCTACTCTCCTCCTCCTGATCTCATGCATCCTACAGGATACTCTCCTCCTCCTGATCTCATGCATCCTACAGGATAGCCTACTCTCCTCCTCCTGATCTCATGCATCCTACAGGATGCTCTCCTCCTCATGATCTCATGTGTCCTACAGGATAGCCTACTCTCCTCCTCCTGATCTCATGCATCCTACAGGATACTCTCCTCCTCCTGATCTCATGTGTTCTACAGGATAGCCTACTCTCCTCTTCCTGATCTCATGCACCCTACAGCATACTCTCCTCCTCCTGATCTCATGCATCCTACAGGATACTCTCCTCCTCCTGATCTGATGCATCCTACAGGATACTCTCCTCCTCCTGATCTCATGCATCCTACAAGATAGCCTACTCTCCTCCTCCTGATCTCATGCATCCTACAGGATACTCTCCTCCTCCTGATCTCATGCATCCTACAGGATACTCTCCTCCTCCTGATCTCATGCATCCTACAGGATAGCCTACTCTCCTCCTCCTGATCTCATGCATCCTACAGGATGCTCTCCTCCTCCTGATCTCATGTGTCCTACAGGATAGCCTACTCTCCTCCTCCTGATCTCATGCATCCTACAGGATACTCTCCTCCTAATCTCATGTGTCCTACAGGATAGCCTACTCTCCTCCTCCTGATCTCATGCACCCTACAGCATACTCTCCTCCTCCTGATCTCATGCATCCTACAGGATACTCTCCTCCTCCTGATCTGATGCATCCTACAGGATACTCTCCTCACCTCCGATCTGATGGAATGTCACTACAGAAGAAATGATATTCCAAGCACTAAGCTTCTGTCACCGCTGCCCATAAACACAGGAATTGGTCACATGAGATGTACTCTACTCACAGTAATCTCAAGTTTGGACAAAATATTCATTTATATTTAACCATTTTTAGGATTGGTATTTATCTTAAGTTTCAGATGTCTGTAATATTGTTGTTTAACGCTCCATCTCTTTTCAAGTGTCATATACTCGTTATTCTGTATTAATAATAACTAATGTGTCCTTCTAATTTACAAATAAATAAAAATCTCTTCAAAACCATTCGCATCACTTTTATTTTTGTTGCTATTGCTTATTGGTACAAGCTAAAAGGGTCACTTGTACACTCCCACCCCTCCCCTTTGCAACTCCTTCCATCCGCACTCCCTATAACATCACTCACATGCCCTTCCGCTCTGGTTTTTCCTTATTTCATTTCCCTCATTAATAATCACCCACGTATTACGTCATGTTTTAATAAAGCAGCAGCTGGGATTGGACGCTCTCCAAAGTATGCATGATAGCACACGTAAACAGAGAGAGAGAGAGAGAGAGAGAGAGAGAGAGAGAGAGAGAGAGAGAGAGTGAGAGAGAGAGAGAGAGCGGTGCAACGGAGGGAGGTTCACCTCGTGGAGCACTTCCCGTTTTTATGAAGTGATGGTACGCACTTCGAACGAACATTGACTACTAAGCTAAAGTCTATTAATAATCCTTCTCTCCGACTCTGACGCATAACAGATTCAGTGCTCAGAGCAGCAACTCTGGATTTCAAGGATACAAATTCATATTGTTCCTTTCCTCGAGAGGCCAGCTCAGTTGCAACCCCTGTGATACCACTTGATACGAGTTTAGAGAGACTTTATAAATCATGTAAATATAGCATAAATGATCCTCTGACTCCATAAACACTAATTTTTACCACAGTGGTTTTGCTCAAATCAATTATATTACACACAACTCACGTTTTGCTTCTAAGGCCTCATTGCCCATTGATCCTTTCAAAGAACGTAAATCTATTATACAAGTTTCTATTATGTAAGCTTCTTGGCGGGGGTGTGAAACTGCCAGAACTTCGTAATAAGACCTGAGAACTTTTTGCCCCTGTTTTTTGGGTCTTTGTCATTAGTTCATTACCGGCAAACTGTCTCCTTCTCTCTCGCACACACACACACACACAGTTATTATCATTATGACACGTCTCCACTACCATTAAGTTATGGACCTGACTTCATTATTATTCGAGCGCTATTTTTATCATTATAACAAATATGCAATAATGTCACAATGAAGAAGTCTAAAGGGCCCCACAGACGATACGATTGCCTGATCAGGTCGCCTTGCTGTCTATGTTGTTCTCCTCCGACTAAAAGTGGGCGGAGTACGTCGGCCTCTTCGACCTGCGAGCAACCTCAGGAATTACTTCAGTTTCACCTAGACGCTGAGGAGGAAACGTAACAGATACGTCGGCAGATAAGGAGTTCTGGGACAAGTTTACTCAACTTTATAAGCAACATCCTATTCCGATAAAGGATGGCGAAATGAGGCTTGTGATAAACTAGTTGAAAAATTACAAGAGGATGTAACAGATAGATAGATATTTTATTGACCATTCTCCACAGAAACATCAAATACAATATTATGAAATTACACAACGGTCCAAATACATAAACTCATTTCACAAATTACATTTCCTAAAAAGGAAAAAGAAAATTAAAAAGAACTGTATTCAAAACAAATGGCAACAATAATTAATATTAATTTTTTTAAATAACACAAAAGAGATCATATCGAGAGCTGTTTAGAATATCCAATTCCATATCACATAGCAACACTAATATACAATAGACTAATAAACATCACACATTCAGATTAGACTGGAAATGGGTCAAAATTGTAACACAAAATGAAGTCAGCTGGGCGAGGCACAATGAGAGAGTTTGCATCTTATTATTTGAAAACCTTCAAAATTAAGCTTGCGATATGACAAACATTTGCATAGTCTGATCTTTCTATCATCAAGTCGCTCATTGATGAGATATCATACTGGGTCCGAATCTGGTAGGTCCTGGGGCATGCTTCGATTACATGTTGCTCAGTTTGTATTTGGCCACACACACACAACCTCTCCTCTACAGGTAACCGGACCCTCCCTCTTCTGTTCCAACGGCCAACCTCAATAGCAAGAGAATGGGAACTCAGTCTTAATCTTGTCCACTCCATTCTCTCCAACTCATTTACATTGGTTTTTTTACTATAAATGTCATGAACGTTAAATTCTGAATTGATGTTTTTATAGAAAGTTAATCTACCTGAGTTTGAGGTAGTTACTTCATGTTTCAATCTTTCAGATGCTTGCATTACATCGTCAATATCATTATCTAACAAGTCTCTTATATAACGTGAGGTAGGGGTATTAAATTCCAAAATTAGATTAATTACATGGCCCAGTGGATCGTCTCCCATTGTACCACGCTCCACCCAAGCTTTAGCGAAAAACTGTCAGCTTTGACCTGACCAGTGAACGAAAATCAACAAGACCGAGTTCGACCAAGCAAAGAGAACTTGTAGTGGTTTTCCTTACACCTAACAGTTGCTTTATGCACCATAAATACAATTTTTCCATGGGTCTCAAATCACCGTTAATCCAAGATTCATTTCCATACATTAATGCTGGTAACAAAGCCGAATGAAAAACCCTTTTCTTAATATAAAAAGGAACATCATTATTTTTATTTAAGAATGAAATAAATTTTAAAACATGACACATTCTAGATTGTGCTTCTGCTTTCACTGATGATGATATAGAGCCATCAGCAGTAAAAATACATCCTAAATATACATATTGCTCGCAGGGATCAACAACAATACTCCCTACAACCATTGGCTCCTCATCGCGTCCATTGCCATTTATCACAAAAAATTTAGTCTTACTACTATTTATTTTCATTCCATGAGAGCTACAAAACTGATTGAGTAAATTTAACTTTTCCATCATACCACGCCTGGTTGTTGTTGAAAGGAATATCGTGTCATCCATAAGGACAAGGATGTGTAACCAAGCCAGAAACCCATCAATACCACAGTTATTTTTAATTAATCTTATAAGATCGTCCACAAAAATGACAAACAATAGACATGAGGTTGGTGACCCCTGGCGAACACCAATTGTCGAAGAAATTAGAGTTGTCACAACAATACTATTGGTAATTTTGTACATAGAAAGAAGTGCTACTATCATTACAGATCCACAACCTAGTCTTTTCAATATCAAAAATAAAGTACGCCTTGGTACTCTGTCATAAGCTTGTTGGAAATCAATAAATGTCACAAAAAGTTTGAATTTTTTCTCTTTGCAAGGTCAATCAACAATCGTAAAGATATAATATGCTCCAAACACCCCCTTCCCCTCTGCGACCCCGCCTGCTCCCTGCATGGAGTAAACCAAAGAGAGAGTCGGGCACACAGAACTGCATCATACAATTTAGCTATTGAGTTTATCACATTTATTGCCCGATAATTTTTAACCAATAACCTTGAACCACGTTTAAAGACAGTAAACAACTTTGCATTAATCCACGATACAGGATACAATGAGGACATAAATATATTGTTAAACAAGGCTACTATACATAAAATCCAAGACACAGGTAACATTTTATATAATCCAGGGGGCACTCCATCAGGTCCGCTCGCTTTCCCACTCTTCAAACGCTTGATTTGTGATTGTACTTCATGGCATGAAATAGGATCATCCAAAATGGGTACATATATATCAGTTTGTAAGTCATCAAGATTCTCAATCGTATCCCCCGAGTGGCCATACAGCTGTGTGAAGTGTTCAATAAATTCCTGATCTGATGGTGAAGAAGCATTACCAAAGTCAGCTGAATTGGTATTTAACTCTCCGCGCCAATTAATAACACGCCAAATTGTAGCACTATCATTCTCACTTAAAAGGCGTTCCCACCCACCTATTTACAGTAACATCAACAGCAGGTGCTGGCCTCCTAACTACCGATTTACTTGCGCACTCGTAGAATATAGTACCCAGATCACCTTCAAAATTGTCAATACTTCCATCAAAAGTAGGTTCTCTATGTTTCGCCAACTCACTGACAAACAATTCTTGATTCATTTGTTCTGACATTATAGGCGGAGTCACATATTTATTAGTAGCTTTACTTTGCAACACTGCATGACCACCGAGCTGAGACGCTCTTTCTTTTATATCAGTTAAATCGAGGCCAGGGCATATAAAGGCTAAGGATATGGGTGCATGATTAGAAGGTAATCTCAAATCCTGGATTATATCGAAACTCTTAACAATGTGTATGTACTCATGAGATATCAAACAAGAATCAAGCTCAGACACCCACAGTTGTCCCTGCCTATAAGTAAGACCTCCCTTGAATTGCCTGCAAGACGTTTGAAGATTGTTAACAACCAAAAGTTTTTCATCTACACAAATCCCGAGTAACATCCTCCCATTGTCATTAGGGTTAGGTACGGCGTCGGGGATAGTAGGGTAAGAATAACTAGGTAGATCCCCTCTCACCGGCAAGTCACGGACACCGACACCAAAAAGAGCGTTTAAATCACCCATCACCACACAACCACCTACATAAGACTTAACTTTCTCCTGTATTTTACTAAGTAATGACATGTCAAAATAAGGTGAATCAGATGGGGGGACATAACATAAACCAAATAGCACATTCGGCACACAACTAATTGTGAGCCACACCTGATCACTAATACATATATCTTCAATCACAACGTAAGAAAAAAGACACCTACGGATCAAAACACAAGTATCATACCTCCGCGGTGTTCTGCGTTCCTATTATGACTAATACAAGATACATAACCAGGGAAATTAATTGATGACGAGGTTTTTACTTCATTAAGGCAAATTATATCATAATCCAATAATAAATTCTCTACAAAAGTTTTCTCAATCTTGGTCCTAACACCATTAACGTTCCATGAGATTATTTTAAGATGTTTCCGTGGGCTACCTAAAAAGGGTGAGGATTCCATGAATCAATCACCACATCATCTTTATAGAGCTTTCTCTCCCTGTAGTTCACCCTAATTGCACATCCCTGATTTTCTGGCTTCTCTTTCTCTCTCTTTTCGGCTTCATGCAGTCTTTTTCATTCCATCCTGACAGCTGGATGGGTATCCTTTTTAACAAAAATCTTCTTGAATGGGTCTTGGCATTGTTTTAAAGCTTTTCCCTTTTCAACTATGGCATCTCTTTCTGCTCTCGAGCCCAATGTGACAAGGATAGGTCGGGAACGAGTATTATCCTCATTACGAGTCCCCAGCCTCCTATGAGATAGAATCGGAGTAGTCACCTGAAGAATGTCAAATATCTTCTGGATCTTGGAATCTTGATCATTCAACCCCTCCAGAGCTACCCGTTCATCTGGAACGCCAAGAAGTACTAAATTCTTCTCCCTCTCCCTACGATCCAATTTCTCCAAAAATAATTGCTGTGCTATAATTATTTCTGACTGCTTATCTATTTTCTGTTGCATCTCGGTAATCTTGTAAGTCACATTTGCATCAGATGAAACAAGAGACAATTTCACCTCCGCCAAATCATTCACGATTGTTGTTAATTTCTCATGGATATCTCCATCAACAGCAGTAGAAGTTAAAATAGCCTCTATCAGTTCATCTTTATTAATGCTTTTCAGCTGCGAACGCTGTAGTTTCTTAAGATCATTTAAAGTCCTCATGATACAGGCAAGGTGGGTGTGGGTTACCCGTGTATTTGACAGCTGTCACCAAGATGTTTTCGTTGTCCTTCGTTGCTATGGACGCCGTGGGTTGCTAGGGCCTAGTGCGCATGCGCAAAAATGGAAGTGAACTTGAAAAGGGGGATTCTCCACCGTTCAGCCTTTATTTATCTTAAAATAAAACTAAGTCCAACATACACTGAATTCACTTCTGGCCTCGTACATAAGCACCACACATTAACGCGTCTTTTAGCACAATCACGTCAGCAGCACTCGATCTAGTTCTCTTGAAATTTTATGAAAATACCCAGACCATTTCACAGTGTGTTTATCTACAACCAGGGCTGCCATATATATATATATATATATATATATATATATATATATATATATATATATATATATATATATATATATATATATAATATATATATATATATATATATATATATATATATATATATATATATATATATACATATATATATATATATATATATATATATATATATATATATATATATATATATATATATATATATATATATATATATATATATATATATATATATATATATATATATATATATATATATATATATATATATATATGATATATATATATATATATATATATATATATATATATATATATATTGATATTGATAAAGTGTTGATTCATCTGTATGCTCCTACCTCTGACTGGGGACCAACGTCATACAAGAATGAATTTAAGTAGAATTATATAGCAAGTATTTACATTACTCAGATGAATTAATTACAACGAGCCATATATGCTGGGCTCTTGGCACCTTTCAAACTAAATTATACAACTGAAAAGATTATGAGTGCCACTCAACAGGGGTTGAAATACAGTATGATGAATAACACTTCAGGAATAGCTTGATTGATGGATGCAGGGGCACAGGGGAGGCAGATGGTTCTACAGCGGTACACACCCTTTCTTAGTCCTTAAACGAAGATCCATGGATGCAGAGTCAACGGAATCTTGGAAGAGTGGGACTTCCACACTGACACTTAGGTTAGGACTTGGATGGTAGACTGTTGGCCAGGCAAAAGAGGTGAGCGACTGCTCAGGTAACAGAGTATTAAACAGCAGCATGTCACTGGGTCAGCGTCCTGTCTGCTTCTAACCTTGTTAACTCGGTCCCGTCACATATGACTTCTGTTTCTTGCCAGTGTTCGCTGCCCTGGGAGAAGTTTCGCTCCTTCAAGCGCGATTCCTGTTAGTTAGTTTCCACTGCAGGCAATTCATGACAGTTCATTGGTACGTTTGGAACACGCAGCTCTTATTATGAAATTTTTTATCACACCATGATTTATATACAATCATGAAGCTACAAATGTCGCTTAATATCAAATTCACGCTACCTCAGGAATATCTCCGATGGAGAATTGTCGCCGAAGGGGAATTTATATAAGTGATAAATGAATTGGTATCGTCAGGACACGAACCCTTGACACAAAACCTATTCAGTGACTCCAGTAGACGCTACCCACTGAGCTATCAAGAGAGGTATAAGTCTTTGCCGAATATGCTGTACTGTTTTTACCCGTCGTGAGTGGGGAAATTGTACTTAGCCTCGGCAATGACCCACCTCCACCATGACAGTTCATTGGTACGTTTGGAACATGCAGCTCTTATTATGACATTTTTTATCACACCGTGATTTATATACAATTATGAAGCTACAAATGTCGCTTAATGTCAAATTCACGCTACCTCAGGAATATCTCCAATGGAGAATTGTCGCCAAGGGGAATTTATATAAGTGATAAATGAATTGGTATCGTCGGGACACGAACCCTGACACGAAACCTATTCAGCGACTACAGTAGACGCTTACCCACTGAGCTATCAAGAGAGGTATAAGTCTTTGCCGAGTATGCTGTACTGTTTTTACCAAGTCGTGAGTGGGGAAATTGTACAGGTACCTAGCCTCAGCAATATATATATATATATATATATATATATATATATATATATATATATATATATATATATATATATATATATATATATATATATATATATATATATATATATATATATATATATATATATATATATATATATATATATATATATATATATATATATATATATATATATATATATATATATATATATATATATATATATATATATATATATATATATATATGTTATCTAATGGAGTGTTTATTCAGAAAAAGTTACAAGCTTTCTTGGACAAACAGTCCACATTATCAAGTATAAAATGCCTGAACCAATCCATCTCGAGGTCAAATATATTAACTTTATCACATACACAATTGTTCTGTGCATTAGCAGAATTACTAAAAGGGCCTCATTCAAACTGGATGGTATCTAATGTGGACTGGATGGTGTCTAATGTGGACTGTTTGTCCAAGAAAGCTTGTAACTTTTTCTGAATAAACACTCCATTAGCTACCATCCAGTTTGAATGAGGTCCTTTAGTAATTCTACTAATGCACAGAACAATTGTGCATTGATAAAGCAAAATGTGATAATATATTAATATATATATATATATATATATATATATATATATATATATATATATATATATATATATATATATATATATATATATATATATATATATGTATAACTGAATCAATCACGAAAATATGGAACGTGATGTATATAAATAAAGATAAAATCACGAAGGAAGCGGAAACACTGGAGTGCTGCGAGGCCTTTCAACGCTAGTCCTTTACTTAGCAGACTGAAGAAATATAAAAGTATGTTTACAAAGAAATCTCGTATAAATGACAGATGGGGATTATAAAGGAAACATATGTACCTGGAATCCAACAAAATTGAAGAATTAGTAGAACTGCCAAAACAGGATTAAATATTTAAGAGGTTTTTACAAAGGATTAGGATCAACCGTTCAGGAGCAGGGACAGGACAATTAAAAGATTATACAGGTTCGTGACTGACCATATAAAAATTTTTAGTACAACACAATAATTCTCTTTTTTTGTAAACAATAATAACTTTTTGCAAGATGAACATTTTTACAAATAAAAAAAATTATATTAAACATACGGATATATAGAAAATATATATCAAGTAGCTACCTTGTAATTATATATATTTTCTATATATCCATATGTTTAATATAAATTTTTTATTTGTAAAAATGTTCATCTTGCAAAAAGTTATTATTGTTTACAAAAAAAGAGAATTATTGTGTTGTACTAAAAATTTTTATATGGTCAGTCACGAACCTGTATAATCTTTAATTGTCCTGTCCCTGCTCCTGAACGGTTGATCCTAATCCTTTGTAAAACCTCTTAAATATTTAATCCTGTTTTGGCAGTTCTACTAATTCTTCAATTGTGTTGATTCCAGGTACATATGTTTCCTTTATAATCCCCATCTGTCATTTATATGAGCTTTCTTTGTAAACATACTTTTATATTTCTTTAGTTTGTTAAGTAAAGGACTAGCATCGAAAGGCCTCACAGCACTCCAGTGTTTCCGTTTCATTTTTATCTTTATATTTTATCTATTATATATATATATATATATATATATATATATATATATATATATATATATATATATATATATATATATATACTGTATATATATTTGTTTATATTTGTGTGTATGTATGTATTAGAACTAACGTTTAAATTACATTGTTATTTTTGTTAAATAAGGTAAAAGTTTATAATAATAGTTTCGAATTGTAATTTCATTTTCCATTTCATAAATTAAACATTTTGTATACAAAAGAGGTGGTAACTGTAATCTTTTATTTGGTTAAAAAACATAGGTTTAAAAGCCTATTCTTCTTTAATTGACCCTAAACCTACTGCTAATAGACTATATACGTTTAAATCTGTGCAGAAATGGTGTGTATACAACATACTTACGTTTCATAAACTCTTGTTGCAAAACTTGAATAATTGCTTTACATGTCTCTGGGATTATATGTCCAAAGAAACGACCTGTGGCGAGGAAGGGAAGTGTGGCTAACAACCTCTTGTGCAGTGATGTTGGTTGCCTCATACATGTGTGCGGGTGTGGTTTTTTTCTCATAAGAGGCGAGACCATGTATAATACTTCCATGGAGGCCTACTTGTCCATTCTCACGTAATTAACCGGTCATCAAGTTCATGTTTCAATTCATTAAGCAGACAATTGTGAGATAATTCTCTTCTTGAAACAGTGCCTAATCCAGGTTCTCCTTTTCCACTTGGGTTTTCCAATTTCAGCTGCAACATACGCCGCATCGACAGCTCCAAGAGCTCAGTTTATGGCGTCATCACTGATAGACCAATAGATCTACTGAAATACCCACCACTAATTGCAAAAGAAACCATTCAAAGTTTTTATGGCTCAAAATATAGTGTAAAATAATACTAAAAATCACGGAAAATCGAAGCTGTGGAACATGCCTATTTTCCAAGATGTCTGCCAAAATGGGAAAATAAAAAAAAATGCCATTTAACAACCCAAAAATGTGTTGAAATATGTCAAATGCTGCTCAGCACTATGCTAAAGGCCAGATCACACTCATATTAGACCACTGAGAGCAAATATGTCCCCTAAATTCAAAATGGCCACCAAATGTACATTTGATGAAAATATGTAATAATACACTGTATTATACAAGTACATTTGGGATGTTATTCTGAGACTCTCTTTGTTGATCCAAATTTATGCATTGATTATCCTTTTCTGATGCATTTTGGGATAGAAAAGAGCAAATAAATAAATAAATTTGCATTATAAATACATGTTTACAGCAAATAGCCCAATGTAAATTTCATTTAAAAGCCCTATAAAGATTGGACACTGGACCTTTAATGAGCTGCATTTTGCATTTGGGTGATGTGCTGGCTTGGATTTTAAACAATTTTATACATCATCAATGTCACTTTCTGGACCAGAAAGAGTCACATTGGTGCAATGAAGTCCTATACACTCAACACATGCTGGGAGCATTAGAGCCCATACTTTCTGCAGCCACATTTCCTTCCTGTACATCTTGTCTTGCAGCCACAGCTGATTACCTCCAGAAGATAATCATATCAGTTTGAATGGGCAGCAACTTCCCACTGACAATCTTCCATCCCCAATTCTATGCACACATATCAACCCTACTCCATTGTTGGACCTGAAGATAAACACGTTGGCTGTGGTACTGAGCAGCTGATGATGTCGGAGGCAAGCTATAAGGATGTATACTTGTTGTACTTGATCCAACCTTCTGATGGAAGCAGCTGAATCTTAAGTGTCCGGAAACAAGTGAGTTTTCTCTCGCTGTCACTGTCTTCACGAGTTGCCTGTGGATGCTTGAAGTAGGAAGCCTGCTGCCAAAAATATTCAGTGCCAAATAGTCTTGAAGTGGTGTCACATCCCAGTAAGGCATGAGCAAAGAGGAGGTTGTTGGAGGTTGTCGCATATGTCATTTCCAAGTGCAGCTTGAACGAGCTTGATGTTCCAGCATTTTGGTGGCTTTTTGAATTCGTCTTAGATCCACGGCAGAAATAAATGTTACAAGAAGCCTTTGGTGACTGGCTGCAGAGTAGTGCAAGGAGATCAGTATCATCCCTGACAAGAACTGTGTTTTTTTGAGGCCTCTGATGCCACAGTAGTTTGCACAATCAGGACATCTGTATCAGCTTCTGCATGTACTAATTCAATAACACGGTCCTCAAAGTGTTTGCTTAGCATACTGATAAATCACTGTATGTTTGTCTTGTTTATAAGAAAAACTTCTTTCTTCATGGGACAGACCATATCTCTTGTGAAATGTAATGGACCACTAGTGTTTCTGTCCATTTGTTTAGTGTGTGACATCTTCAGTGAATGGACCACTTTCAAAACCATCAAATACTATGATGGCATGGTGATATTTATGTTCAACAGAATGGATGTATCCCTTGCAAATGTAGTCGCAGGTCTTTCCAGTATTCCAATGAATTCTGTGCGAGAGCACCCCACCATCTAGGAAATACTGCTCAATGGCATTTGGTAACCTGGAAGCTTTGGACATATCCAGTAGTTGTTTCCACATGGCGTCAGCAAGTGAAGGTTTGTCAACTGTAAGCAGAACATCTGTTATATCAAAAAGTTCAGGTGGATAACTACAAAGTTCATATCTGAAGGCATCATTCTGGCCTTCAAGGTGCGATCCTGCTGAGACCAGATGTTGGAAGAGCAGCTATGGGTCAATGGACACAGACTGGTTGTGGGTTTGCACAGATGTGTTAGCAGCCAGGGTAACAACTTGATCTTTATTTTTAAAGACATAAAGACTTTTTGTCCCAACATTTCCTTCAAGATATTGTTTCCAACATCAATTACATTGTCGACATTGACAGAATCCCTTGCAGTCACTCCAGTGTCAATGCTATGCAGGCTTGGATCATTAACATCAAATGGACTTTTTGATGTTAGAAAAGTCATGATTTTCTGTGTGCCTTTAGTGTCTCTCACTTGGTGTGCTGTAGATACATCTTTGTGCTGGCCACTAGTAGAGAAGCTAACTGATGTGTACTCTTGCACTGCATAATTCAACTCTGCACAACATGGGTTGGACAGTATTCATGTGGCTCTCTGGGATTCATCCATTCCTTTCCTCTTGTCAATACTCCTGCTGTCTTTAAAATTCTCATTAGAACCTGTTCAATTATCAAGTTGGTTGACAATCCTGCCCAGTAATGGTATAATGCTGCACCACATGAAAGCCCTTCTCAAAGTGTTGCTGAACCTCAGGCTGCTGAATTGGTAATTGATCAAGTCACTGTAGATACACATAAATGGATTTTGTATACAAATTGTGACTAGCAGCTGCCAGATATGGAAGCATATCATACACGGCCTGTAAATGCAATTGCAAGTTACCAGTGAGTTCAGACTTTATGAACTTAAGAACAATGTCTATCAACTCCGTGTAACAGAGCCACAGTTATGCTTTCCTTTGATCTTTCATCAAGTCCTTTCTTTTCTGAAATGCATCAAGTATCTATTGCAAAACATCATTGAGTTAGCAGTTTCTTCAATTATGTCACCCCTCATCATGGTTTCAAATATGTTTCGTACTTTGTCATGATCAATTGCTGTATCCATATCCACATTATCATCATCATCAGGAACAACTGTTGTTTGTTCTTGTCCTTCGTATATGTCATCTATCTTTTCATCTGTAACATTACTTGGCTGGCCACCTGTGTCATTCATACTCATTACTTCTTTAAACTGACTACTTTTGGCAGCCATTTTGACAGCCATTTTGAATTTAATGGACTTATTTGATTTTAATGGTTTAATGTGAGTGTGCTCTGTCCTTTAGCATAATAGTGAGCAGTATTTGACATATTTCAACACATTTTTCTGTTGTTAAATGGCATTTTTTTTTTAATTTTCCCATTTTGGCTGCCCTCTTGTGGCCATCTTCAAAAATAGGCATGTTTCACAGCTTCAATTTTCTGTGATTTTTAGTAGGTTATTTTACACTATATTTGGAGACATAAAAACTGTTCTTGTCTGTGCTATCTTTATAAATATCTTGGGCTTCCTCCCATGTGCATCTTACCCTTCCTCCCATAAGCATCTTACCCAGTCATTCTCACAGCTCTTCAAGTATTATCCCAGTGCTCTGTTTTCCATGTTGACACAAGCCTCTATGCTGAGTGGTCCTAATTCTCATTCTTTACGTGGTGTGAGTAGCCTGTTTATATTTTCTACTAGCCTGTGATCAGAGCGGCCATATCCACACTCTACCAGGTTCTGGGCAAACTGAAGATGTCTATGGGCAATGCCCATACCAGAGTTAGAGCAGAACCTGATCCACCAGTTGTATCATCTATGGAGCCCTTTATAGGTCACTAACTTGGTTCCATGGAAGAGAATGCTCGTTTGTGAAAGTGAATATGCTTCAATTGTTTCAAGATAAACAGCAGTTGTTTTGTTTTGACTGCATCTCATTAAGTAAAATGCCTTCTGGGTAGGGTCCGAGACTGTCTGATAAAAATCTGATGAACTTTTCCACACCACATTAGATGGTGGTCTGTATGGCATTACATAGAATGGGGGACTACCTCAAA
Source organism: Macrobrachium rosenbergii (assembly GCF_040412425.1). NCBI lineage: Eukaryota > Metazoa > Arthropoda > Malacostraca > Decapoda > Palaemonidae > Macrobrachium > Macrobrachium rosenbergii. The sequence continues at coordinate 44,363,141 of NC_089777.1, read as the reverse complement.
GATCACCCTTTTTTGGATATGGTGGCAAGAGAGGTGAGTGTTACCTTGTCGAGGCTTCCGTTTTGTAAATCATAAAGTGATATGGAGGATGGGAGAACATCATCAAGGATTCATTTTCTAAACTACCTGATGGGTAAGGACTACCTCACTGAGGCCTACTTTTTTAAACTAAACAGTGGTATACTGTATGGACTGAGGGTTTGGTTCATCGAGGCGTCCACTTTTTAAATTACATTGTAGTATATAAAGTCCCTACCTGAAATTATGTTGTGGGGTTAAAGTGTATCGTGGTTAAGTGGGAAAACATACTCATGTATGTCTCTCCCATCACTCCATCCCCAACTGCAACTCACAACAGTCCCACAGCCACCCCCCAAACCGACCCCCACCTCACAGGCTCAACTAATTGTTTCAAGTTGACGCTGGCACATTTAGTTGAAAGTTCTCACATAGTTAGAGAGAGAGATAGAGAGGGAGAAAGAGAGAGAGTAAAAAATAATGGTCCTGTAACTAGGGCAAACTGAATTAATGTTGAAAATTTTTATTTGTTACATATTTCTCATTCTAATTATGTGTCATACAATTCCCTTTTAATGACACATGCCCATTGGTAATGAATTTTGAATAACCAGCAAATATAAAAACTGAATACTGCCTTGTCCAAAAGGTGCATGTATCTGGTGGGATTATATCCCCTTTTCAAGGAGATAGAATTGGCATTAGTTTTCAGGCAATTTTTCTGGTTTTATTAATTATTTTTAATTTTATTTTTTGTTTATCACAATCCATCCAGACTTATGATTTATAGTGTAGGGTTTTAGGATGTATCAAGCTTCATTAGGAGTCCATCAGTTTTCTTACTTAATGTTCTGTTTCTCTTCAGAGATTTAGGTATCATGCCTACTGCTTTGATGATCATAGGCACCCCTCTATTCTCAATACATTCTGCAGGTCTTGGTATTTTTTTACTTTCTCTCTCTCTTTCTCCTCCACTCTGGAATCCCACTGTGCTGTGACATTATAGGTGATCTTTTGTTCTTGGTTTTGTTGATCAAAGTCAGGTCTGGTCAATGTGCTATATCACCCTGTTCATCCTGACACTGTAGTTCCTTAGTAATTTTGTTTGCTTGGTTTACTACTACTCAGATAGCATGCTCTTGCATGATGTCTGACATTTCTTGCACAGATGCCAGTAGAGGGCTGTTGCCACTACATCATGTCTCTTTTTATGACGACTTGGTGCTGGTGCTGGCAATATGGCTTATGTTCCCTTCTTTTAAATTTTATTTCAGATATTTGGATGAGATATTGGTTCTGTCAACTGCTATTTGGAGGTATCTCATTCTTAGGCTCCTATCTCGTGCTGCTATTATCGTTCCTTCTGTTTTTTTCATGAGTTCACCCTTCTGTAGTTACTGCCATGTTACACTGGTGAACAGTCCTTTAATTTGTTTTATGAATTGTCCCATGCACGGGTTTCCCGTGTCTTCTGCCCTGTTCTTGTCTGTGCTATCTTTATAAATATCTTGGGCTTCCTCCCATGCACATCTTACCCTTCCTCCCATGCGCATCTTACCCAGTCATTCTCACAGCTCTTGAAGTATTATTCCAGTGCTCTGTTTTCCATGTTGACACAAGCCTCTGTGCTGAGTGGTCCTAATTCTCATTCTTTATGTGGTGTGAGTAGCCTGTTTATATTTTCTCTCAGGTACCACTCTTGGTACATATTCATCATCTTACTAGTCTTTTGAGCTATGTTGCTGAGCTCCAATTTGTTCCACCCAACTATACTAGCATTGCTCCTGATTACTGGAACTACCTAGGTGTTTTAGGCTCCAACCATGTTTCCAGAGTTAGCTTGGCCTTGAGTATAGCCTTTATTTTTTGCATGTATTCTTTCCAGATTTTTCCCTTCATCTCTTGGTGCTTTACTGCTTCTCCTTCTGTTATCTCAAGGTATTTGTAACCTGTTCTATTCCATCAGACATTTGCATCCCTTCAATTCTATTTGCTTTTCCTCTATATGTTGACTAGAGGACAGATTTCTACTCCAGATTCCAGATACAACTCTCACAGTCTACGATAATGTGTCTATTTCTTTGGTTCCTCTCTGGAACAGCTTGATGTCATCCACAACATCATATGGTTAATTCTTCTGCCTTCTTTCTTGAGTTTGCCCACAACCCAAGAAGATATTTTCATCACAGAAATCAAGGCTACTATGAAGAGTAGCGGGGATAGCAAGTCCCCTTGTAAGATTCCTCTCCTGACACTGACCACTACTAGTTTTATTCCAGAACTTGTAAGTATTGATTGCTGGTGTGTACTGTACTCTTGAGGAGATGATAGTGCTCCTGTGCACAGTATATCTGTAGTTATACCATTAGCCATGAGTGTGGTATCATTTCAAAGCCTTTCTTGTAGAGTACCCAAAGACTGATGGTGCTTGCCAGTAGCTTCCATATCATTGGTAGGTAGGTAACTGGCCTGTAGTTACTTGCTATACTGCCTTTATCATTCAGGTGCTTGGAAGAATCTGATACAGTGCTGGAGTTGTTCTGTCATTCTTGCATGTTGGACTCTGAAGTTCTTGAGCCAGTAACCATGGGCTTCATCTGGACCTTGGGCTTTCCAGTTGGGAGTTTTCTTAGTGGTTTACTATTGTGTTGGTTGTGATCTCAGAGAACCTTTGCATTATTCTTCCATTTTCTCCTGCTCAAAATTCCTATAGCTATGCTGCTTGTTTGTTGTGGGTTCTTGGGTTATTCCATATGTCTTCCTATAGTCTCTTGCATGGCTCAGCTTCAAGACTCTCCTGTTGACTGTCTTCAGCTTTCAGCTGGCTGTATGTTTTGTTTTGAAGAGTCGGGTATGTTGGTACCCATTATTCCTGTTTATATACCTCTGCATCTTGCATGTTTAGCATTTAGTCTCTATGTTATGTCCTCTATTTTGCTATTTACACCTTTTAACTGCTTGGATTTTTCATTCAATTCTTTTCTTTTCTTGCTATTTCTCAGCTTATTTCTGCCTTTTTTTTTATTTACTCAAGTCTTATCTCATCTGTGTTATTTGTTTTGTAGGTGTTATTTCCAAGGAGGCTGTTTATGATTCTGCTCACTGGGTTGTGTTGCTGCTGCTCGTATTCTCTTCAGTTTCACTTTACTGTTGGCTTTCAGGATGGGGATCCTTGTCCTTTCTCCATCTGCTTACACCCATTGTCTTATTTCATCAGGATGTTCTGCCATTTCCTCTGTTCCCTCTTTTGCTGTTTCTTGCATGCTGCTGATCGAGGGATTTTGGCTGCGATCTTCTTCAGTGATTCCCATTTCTTCTATCTGCTGATGGTACTTTTGGGCATCTTGTCTTTCTCCTTTTTCTGGTGATCTCTCTAGTTTTTCTCTTTCTACTTTCGAGAACGTGTTTCTTCTTTATGTTTTGTTTGTCGTCTACCAACTTCTGATCTGCCTGTGGAGGGTCATTACTATCCTGCTAGATGTTATGCATTCTCCCCATGAATCTTCTGTGTTGGTTCACTCTGGAACTAGCAACTCCATACCTCTTTATTTTCTTCTCTTGTCACCCTTTCTTCCATGGCAATGCTTATGTAGTCCCCACTGCATCTGCTTCTTGAAATGGAATATAAAATTTAGGCAACAGGACAAATCCTGGGGCTTGCAAGGTCATTCAGTCCTGAAAGGGAAATTGAGAGTAAAAAAGTTTTATAGGTGTAATGGGAAGAAAACCTCCCAGTTGCACTATGAAACAGTTGTTAGGAGAAGGTGGAAAGTAAAATGGAAGAGAGAATATGAATGGTGGTTCTGTAAAAGGAATGAAAGGGGTTGCAGCTAGGGGCCGAAGGGACGCTGCAGAGAACCTTAATTAATGCCTACAGTGCACCACGTGAGGTGCACTGATGGCACTACCCCCCTACGGATGCAGCTGCTTTTTTGGTCAGTTTCTTAATGACAACCTTCAGGTACTAGCCTTATTTTCACAAAGGTTGCATTTATGTCACTGTGGTTTATTTCTTCATCTCCATCATTACTAAGTGTCATATTTAGACCATAGCTGGGCCTTAACCACTTGGGATTAGGTATTTGGACTGAGTTCCTCACCGGAGAATGGGTTTGAACCTAGGTATTCTGAGGGTCCTGAGATTCCCAAAGCACTTATTAACCACTCAGCCATGATGACCACATTATTATTATTATTATTATTATTATTATTATTATTATTATTATTATTATTATTATTATTATTATTATTATTATTATTATTATTATTATTATTATTATTATTATGTGAAGAGAAACGAGTCATAAGAACAATTGAGAAGACTCAACATAATTAATCTGCGAGATGCAGCCATCTTTTTTAACAGGCCATGCTTAACAAAGTTTCTGATTCTTTTTATATTATCATTATTATTATCATATGAAAAAGTTATTGGGATGAATGGGCCTTAGCGTCCAGGAAGCACCAGTACACACTAGGTATAATGAGCGACAGTACAGGCTGGTGAGGGGGTGGGGAAGGGATTCAAGCCCTATAGATAAGCACCTGTAATGGTATGGGATGTAACCTCACTGATACTATGAAGCAGTTTGCATAAGGAAGTAGTTCATCTCTGATTCAGCAGCTGAGGGATAAATGCTGTTGATTGACAAATTATGTGAGCAGGAAACCATTTCTGGTCCCAGCTCTTTTAATAATAATAATAATAATAATAATAATAATAATATAATAATAATAATAATAATAATAATAATAATAATAATAATAATAATAATAATAATAATAATAATAAACACCATCCAATCTAAGGACGATAAACTCACCGAGTAAATTAGGGGCTCTCAGTCATACCGGAAATTACAGTAGAAGTGTGAATCCAATATTCAGATAGCATTATGAAAATGTGCGATAACAGATAAGCCTGATAACCTTTATCTACCCAACAACAGAATTAAGAGATTAGGGTAGAAGTATGATTTCACGACCAATTTTGGGAGACAATCATTATTATTGTTAGCTAAATTTCACAGCTGCATGAGGTAGGAAAATCTTGGAGAATAATTCCAAAGGCGTGTCGATGTGATGGTGTAATAAAAATCATGGATTGTACTTCTTCTTCTTCTTCTTCTTCTTCTTCTTCTTCTTCTTATTATTATTATTATTATTATTATTATTATTATTATTATTATTATTATTATTATTATTATTATTATTCCCGTCCTCTTCAGACCACTTCAGCAGGTGTTAACCTCCCAGTTCAAAGCAAGTTTTTGGGATGAGGCAACTAACTCTTAGCTCTTATAGGCCTAAACCTCACCCAAGCTACGATTCATTTAAGTCAACTAACTACCTTGTACCTACTATCCATTTCAGGGACCGCGAGTCATTGTTTTTCTCAAATATCTTTCAAACTAATAATTTGATCTAAATGGTACTTTGACACAGTGTACAAGACACCTCCCGCTAATTTTTGGTAATATACTGCATTGTCAAATGGTTTTAGTTAAGGCGTTTATTCTTGACTTACATGGTGTTGCCAAGCATTGCCAAACTATGCATTCAAACGTCCTTTATCACCATCCCGCCCCTCCCTCTCCCTTCCCCTCCTCATCCCTCCCTCAACCCACTTTCCTGGCCTCCCCATCTCCAGCCCCCTTTTCCTGTCTATGGGGGATAGCAGATGTTCGATTGCTTAGGTTAGTCCTGCTGACTCATGCAACTTTGCCTTTAAAAGTCAAGAGTAAATGCCTTACCTAACACCATTTGATAATGCACTATATTGCCAAAAATTAGCGAGAGGTGTCTTGTACACTGTGTTAAAGTACCACTTCGATCAAAAAATTAGTTTGAAAGATATTTGAGAAAAACAATGACTCGCAGCCCCTGAAATGGATAGTAATTCATAGCAAATGAGACAAGGTTGTTAACCACTGGAGACTATAATATTAGTATCATTATATTATTATTAATAACCATAGGCTACAGTTTTATGTGAGAAGCCACAAATTTTGAATTAATCAGAGAAAAGCAATCAAAAATATATATGGCATGTATATTTATTTTTTTTAATTTACCGAAGTTGGAATTCAACTAAAAGAAATCGTTGTTCGGAAACATTTTGCATTAACATGCATATTCCAACAGTCAAAAATAAATCGTTATCATACATACATGTACAGAAGCACACTGCCGGACGGCACGTATGCAAAAAAAAGTTAATGAAAAATACTGCTTCATTGCATACATTCCTAATAAACAAGTGAATTATTACACGTAAAGGAAAAACAGTTCTGTACTACATAAACCTACGCATGAATAATACAAATAACAAAAGCTGAAAAAAATACCTGTCTTCATAAAAAAAAATTATACTGTGTTCATGCCAGGAGTGAAATAAAAGCACTGAAATAAAAGGGGGAAATACTGCGTCAGTAAGCTTTAGTGTACTGTATTTGCATCGATATTTTACGCTTTCCAGCATCCACTCCAAGTATATCTCTCATCAGTGCTGGTCCTTACTCAAGTAAATTAAATAAAGGTGCTCAGACAAACTTCTAGGCTGGCACATACTGTCCCGTAAGACGGGACATACCAGCTCAACCCTCTTCTACATTGCCGTTATTTTTGACGGTAGGTTGGGACTTCCTCTCTCAAACTTCTCTTATATTACCGCCATCTTTGTTGGAATGGGTACACTGTCAACCAATAAATAAACATTTATATATATATATATATAACTATATTATATATATAATATATATATATATATATATATATATATATATATATATATATATATATATATATATATATATATATATATATATATATATATATATATATATATATATATATATATACAGTATATCATCTTTGTTGGAATGGGTACACTGTCAACTAATAAATAAACTATATGGAACATGTTTAACAATCTCATTCACACAACAATTCTTAAAAGCTTCGTACACACTTTAGAATCCTGCTAGAAGAAGCTACGATGCCGAGAGAATGGGCCAGTAAAACAGATAATAATTGATTAAGAGATATGAGATTTTCATTGTATGCTTCACTTGATACGAAAAATAAAAACAAGTGCATATCAAACCAATTTGCAAATATACATACATTATTATTAATTATATACATTATTATTATTATTATTATTATTATTATTATTATTATTATTATTATTATTATTATTATTATTATTATTATTATTATTATTATTATTATTATTATTATTATTATTAGCAAAACACAACTGAATAGCAATTTTAAGTGCTCCAAGATTTGCAAAGAGCATGATAAGGCTAGTTACTGGCAATGGCGGAGTGGTTGTAAATACATCCGGATCCCTCAGCTCAAACCATATTGACCTAACAAGGAAAGGTTGCTCAGATACAGATGTATTCAGACTGTCCAACTAAATCCAGATTTCCCAGAGAAACTTCATCAGAAAAATAAAATTTAATGTAGATTGCACAGATCAACTCACATCACACTTATGAATCCCGGCTGCCAATTAGATTCAGAATTGCCCGGATGAATCTGGATTACCCATCTGACCATGATAGATGAATTTGAACGAGAATTCAAGAATTAACTCATAACACCCTTATTTATCTGGAATGACTAACTAAATTCAAATTGTCCAAATGAATACTGATTACTCAGATGAATGAAAATTGCCAAATTTCCCTCAGACTGATAAATCAAGTTTATTTCCCAGGAAAAAATTTTACTAATGCTTACGTACGCAAAAGTGCGTGGACAAGACATTATCACATTGTTATATGAATTGAGCAAATAAATCCACATTTGCCAAATGAATCTGTACAGCCTAATCCTACCATATTCGAAATTTCTCAATTGTACCCAGACTTCGATAGCATATACAGCTTCCATTCTAAATCAAGATTTCCCGAACTAACCATTGTTACTCTGCCGAATCGTGATTATCCCTATTGAATTCGAACTGCCAAAATGTTCATGAATTACCCCAAATTAATCCATACTGCCGAAATAAGCCTGGATTACCCACAGGTACCAAATATCAAACTAATTCCAGTGTCCACTGAGTCTACCACACTCGAATTTAGCTGGATTACCAGAGTGTACCCGGACCTCCATACCAAAACCAGATTGCCCAAATTAAACTTAAGTATTCCAATGAATCCAAATTGTCCAAATAAAAGCATATAATCCAAATACACTCGGATTATCAGCTTAATTCAGGCTACCATATCAACACATTATCCTAATGAATACAAATTACCCAAATCCAGGTTGCTCAAATTAATTCAACTTACCCAAATAAACCTAGATTGTCTGGGTTATCCAATGAATTCAGACTGCCAAAAAACTAAATCACCTAGATAACTCCAATTATGAAAATAACCAAATTGTCTGAATAAACATGGGTTATCGAAAAGAATCCATAACGCCCAGGATCACCCAAATGGATTCAGTTTACCACATAATATCCAAATGAATTCAAACTGCCCACCTGAATGATCACACCATAAAACAACGAGGCACCTCGCACAATTTCAATCTCGAATTTGCATAAGCCAACGACCGGGACAAAAAGAAACACCTTTCACCTGTGCCATGCTGTGTGCATATTAATGTAAAAGGAATATTTATGGGAATGCATCCTGAGACGGTGTTTGTTTTCCTCGAGCTTATTTAATTATACCGATAATTGATGTCTGTTCATTTTACTATTATCTATCCATATCTGTCCTCATCTGTCTTTCTGTCTTCACGAGGGCGACCCTATGGAAGCTTATATATATTTTCGAGGATCATCAATTCCTTATTTAGAGACTCTTGCCCTGCCTGTTTCACGACTGGCTTATCGTAAGCCCGTTAATCACACCACACCACGCTAGGAACTTCTACTTTCTATCTCGCATCGCCAGGTGTCGAATTTTCTAGTATTTTCCATCGTAGACTATGTGGGGCTACAAAGAGGAGCCAAGACGAACCCAGGCAACACCGTACTGAATGTAACACAACATGCACTTATTAAAAAGAAAATTTTCATTTTCAAGAAGTCACTAACCATTAACTATCCAGGCAACACATTACTATCTGAATGTACACAACATGCACATATATATATAAAAGAAATATTTATATTTATATATAGTAATATATATATATATATAAAAATATATATATACTAACCATATATATATATATATATATATATATATATATATATATATATATATATATACATACATATATATATATATATATATATATATATATATATATATATATATATATATATATATATATATATATATATATATATATATATATATATATATATATATATATATATATATATATATATTACTACATCTTCCCAAGCATCCAAGCCACCAAAAGCTCAATTTAAAGCTGAAAAATACAAACACAGTGCATTGCTTAGCACTGCCTGACAAGGATGGGCGAAAGGAATATTGACCCCTCCTCAAAACCCGTTAATGGCACTCTGTATATCTCTCCCACTTTCTCTTCTGAAAATGTGACTTTGCAGGAGTCTTTGTTTTCAGACTCGAGGTTGTGAGGAGATTAAGTATGGCTGGAGGCAGAATAGAGCTCGTGATGCAGATTAAGAGAAAGGTGTGGCCTGTAAAGAACACACGGCACTGACTCACAAATGATGCGTGTGCATAGGGGAACGACACTAACCTCATCTACCTGAGGAAAGCCTCGCAACCCAACTGAGGTCTTATTAAGGCCTCACTGAAGGAACAAGTTGTTAGAGACATAGCTGGATGCAAACAAGATGCCTGCCTCAGCCCTTTCATTCCCGCCTCCTTCAGAGTGTGATGCCCTTACCACGTGGTCCTATCTTCTAGGGGGCCTTAGTATATTCTTACCAGTGAAGCCATTAGCCCTCCTCCACCGCCATTATCCTCACTGAAGCCACCTCTTCTATAAGGTAAAGTGATCTGTTGCAAAGGTTCTTCAATTCAGTCACACTGTTTTAATTCTCTTACTAAACTTCCTATTTCCATTTCTAATTGACAGTATTTCCATTTCAACCTTGCCTTGTTAGGGCAGTGTTACGTAAATGCCTGTGTTTGAATAATTACATAAAATCATGTGTTCAAGGCTTCCTTGGTACCCTCTGTGGTTGCCCTGTCCTATGCTTATTTCACCTTGTCCTCACTGGCTTTCAATTTGTAAATCTCTCCGTTTACAGAGGGTTTGTTAACCATGGAAATCTCTCTTGACTGTGCCTTGTATCAGCATCGTCACACCAACGGATATACCTTCAAGTTTTCCCATTTATAATAAAAATCTCAGGTCTTGCCTGCCTGATTAGTTCATTTCATCTTCTGATAGCTCATTTACTGTAATTACATGTAATCTTAAACTTACCTAACGTGTTTACTTAAAACTACCTTGTGAGCAAAACCCTTAGCTCAGTTAAACTCCCCCTTTTTCTTTGTTTTTACCATTACCTGAATCAACAGCAGTCAGATAATATACCAGCATTGAGGTAAGTAATGTAATCAAAATTTTAGTCTATAACTGGCTCATGATAAGCATTTCCCCAGGTAAAATTGTAATATATATATATATATATATATATATATATATATATATATATATATATATATATATATATATATATATATATATGTATTATATATATATAATATTGTTACGTGGTTCATTCAGCTGACGAGTTTAATTATAAACTTTGAGAATTTATATTGCCTTGCTTAACCTAAGACCCATGTAATCCTATCCGTTAAGGCTGAAAAGACAGATAATTTAACATAACTAAGTTAGGTCACCAGTTGAGACTAGATTACTGAATGTAGCAATTTATTCTGAACACATGAACTAAATCAACGACATTACTCGAACAACTAGTTCAACAAAGAAAGATATTAACTGATTCCTTACGAGAGCTAACAACAGCTCTGACTTCTTCCCACTTTGGACACAAGATATTTCAACATAAATGGGTGAATAACGCAACGGCTCGGGGCCTCTTGTGACTTGTTTATAAAGCAATTGCAAGCGCGTGAATTAAGGATCTTAGTATCAAGGATGCTAATTCTTCTCCAAACAAGATGGTGGCCAGGTCTAAGACTTGCACAATTCTGGAAGAGATGTATCCAGATAACATTCCAGCATCAAAAGAACTCTCACTTGTCATTAATTAACTGCAAGGGATGAATCTTAGATCAAAAATATTACTTTAACACCATGGAGGATAGTTTATGCAACATTAGACATCAATAATTGTATTTAATATATTTGATTTCATAATGGGATATGGTTTTGCTAGGATTTGCTTAGTTAGTGACTGTTTAAAAGATGGAAACTTGAAACATGAAAATGAGAGTTTAAGATGAAGGGAAAGACAACTGGGAGTAATTGTCACTTTCAGACTTACCGCTTGAATAGATAATGCAGTGATCAATTGCATAAAAAGTCCTTGGTCCATTGAGATGGCAATTCTTCTCCCAAATTCAAAACTGAGACAAAGGTTAAGTGGGCTGCCCAAAACACATCTGGTTTGGTTGGGCATTACCCTGCGTCTGATCTTTGAAGCTTGGGGGAGCTTGAGTTGCCACTGGTCTCAGCTCCTCCCACAAGCCAACTTGGTGTGGGGAGCAGTTATTGTCTGTAGAATGACAAAAAACTCACCAGTACAAAGGTCATAGAAAAGTGACTTTAAGGTACAATCTAACTAAGGGTGGTCCTAGCAAAACCTATCCTGTCTGATATGCCTCTAAGCTAAAATTCCTACCCCTTTTGAAGGTTGGGCATTGGTCATAACAACTCCTGATTGCTTGCTTCCCTACCTAATATGACCTCTTACTTCAACAAAGAGAGAGCTTTTTTATATTTTGATTAAATCAAAGAAGGGAGGTCAAACGGCTATTATGAATATTTACAATAGCTCCCCTCCTTAAAAAGGCCTTCACTCCCTTTTGGGTGTGAAGGTCTGTACTAAGTAAGCTGTTTACTTCAATTACTTTACTCTTTTCCCTGAACAGATTTTGCCCTCTTCAATGCAACTAGCCAAGGCTCTACCTGACTCTAGAATGGGATATGAGCTTTAATCACTTACTTTCTACAGACTCCTAGCACTACTTAAAGGTGCTTACGGATATTTACATGCTACCTCTGATGATCGTGATATTCAATCCTAGCCAAATAGTACATTCAATTGTATCTTTTATGCAATAACATATTAGAACACTGCCACAGCACCAACGTAAAGGACAATGAACTAGCTAAGTTACAATATTCTTACAAGTATACAGTATACACCAGAATTTGCAATCACAGTAAATAAAGATACAATCTGAGTTCTTTAAATGAATTTTCTTTATACGGAAAATGCTTGCCTCAACTGAGGTATTATGCCATGCGTGTCATGAGCCTAGTGGCTCTATTCACAATAGTTACGATATACTGGCTTCACAAGATATACTTACTTGTTACTGCTGCTCAATGCAAGGTTTAAATGAAAAGGTTACTGTTACTACTTACTCAATCTGGTCTAGGCTGTTACTAAGACAGAGATCATGCCCTCTACCTCCTCTGGGTAGAAGCCAGGATCACTCAGAGATGGAAGGGGCACTGTGCCCCAAGAGGGCACGAGTGCCAGGATGAGCTCGTCGCTCTTGCAACTACTTGGCTCTCTTCCACCCCTTCTTCTTCTTCTTTGGGTTTCTCCAAGGCCTATCTATGTCAGTCCTAGGAGGTGATGAGGGCACCGACTCTGGGGAAAGGCCAGAAGGGCTAGCAGGAGTGAAGGTCAGGGGTAACCTCAGAGGCTACAGGAGGGGTCCCTAATCCGGTTGCTGCGACAACCAGAGCAAGAGCGGTCTCAACCTCTGCATCCAGTGAGGCCAGTTCCTGGTCTCCCAGAGAAGGTGTACCAGTTTGATCCACCAGAGGTTCATTCTCTGGTGACGGATTTGGTGAGGAAGAAATGTTGGATGCCAGAGGCTTATTTGTTGCTAAGATTAATGCTGTGATAGTTCCTGGATCTCCCTTAGGAGGCTCCATCTCATGATCTGGATCTAGCACAGGGTCCAATTCTTGTGGTGGCTCAATGTCCCAGATGGACGGAGCGTGGCACTGCTCAGAGTTTGCAAGTGGCGCTGGCAGAGACTGATGGTCAGGCATGCCTGACGAGGGGTCCCGATGGCTTGAGTTGGGCTGAGACAGAGATTCCTGTCCCAGCTGGAGGTCAGAGCCTCTTGGAGAGTCTTGATTTGGGGCGTCCACTGGGCATTGCTTATTTGGGCAGCCCTCCCAATTAGTGGAGTGGCCTGTCACCTTGCATGCCCTACAGCAGTACTGCTCCCCTTGAGTGTCCTTTCGTGGAGAGAGAGGACTTCGTTGTCGGCCGTCCTTTCGTGGAGAGGGAGGACTAGGCCTGGAATTGCTTTGCACATGCCCCTTCTGCTCATCTCTTTGGTGGGCGGAAGGTGGTTCTTCTTATTTTGGTGGCACGCAAGTCAAAGTGGCTGTGCTTTGATTTGGTGATCCTGCAGTGCCCCAAGGTGTCGTGACCTGGAGCTTGACTGTGGGGATGGTTTTGGTGTGGCCCTCTACCCATCTCATCTCACAGAGTTTCCTCATCAACTGTGGCACTGGCTGGCACTTGGGGCTGGGTAATCAAACTAACATTGGCTGCAGTGTCTACTGTGACCAGTGGGGCCACGGGCAGGCTAGAGCCATTAAGGGGTGCCACCAAGATGAACTGGGTATCCAGCCTCTCGGGGTGAAGTATCTTCTGCGCCCCGGCCACGGAGAATGAGGTGCTTCTTAAGTTGACAAATTTGGTGGCTGGGACATGATTTGGGCAGGCCGGATGTCCAGCACTATAGTGGCCAGCAGCAGCAAGAGCCCTTTGTGGGGGCTCGGTTACCTGCACTGACTGTTGGTGGAGAGGGTTAAGTGGAAGTAGAGAGAGAGGACTTCTGGTTATTGGTAGAAGGCTGCTTACTGTTGCCCAACTTGTAGCGGCAATCAGATTCAGTGCGCCCCACCCATGGACAATTAAAAGGCGAGGAACTGGGCCTAACAATGCCTTTCTCCTCCCACTTATTAACCTCTTGCTCTATCTGTTCTCTAATCTTAAAAGGAATCCTATATGAAGGGATAAAAATAGGCTCAGTCTTATCCTGTAAATGAACCTTGTGTTCTAACATATTTGTTAACCCTAACTTATCCCCTTTAAGTTGGACTATTGTCCTCAAACTCAGCCAGAACATCTTCTACACCCTCAATATATTCTTTAAAATCAGCATTGGCTAAATGATCCCTAAAAACCTGCCTCCTAGCCTGTAAATCTGCTTCTGAAAATTCACACGTCCCAACAATAGCAACTGGAATATCTTCATCAATCCAGTCAACAAAATCAACTGCATAAGTACCCTTCTGATAGTTCCTAACTGAATCATTACAGTTTAGCAACTCCACCCAAGTACCCCCTAAACTCGATATATTGCTTATAGAAACTGTACACACTACCCCCTTCAGCTTTTCGCTACACTCATTCACACACACATCTGTCTGGGCTTATGCACACCTTTCACTCTAACTTTCACCACAGAAACCATACCAGGACCAAGAACCACATCATCTGATAAAACCCTTTTATAACACTTCCTACCCACAGAAGCATGTTCAGAATCCACCTGCAAATCCTCATGTACACCCGATCCATTATCATCATCCACTCTACTTAATCCATTCCCTTGTAAGGTAAAAAAAAAAAAACACGAGGTACTCTAATAGTTACACCGCATACCCCCGTATGAACCGAGATTTTGTGTCGCCAACATGTTGGGTGACCCAGTAACAATGTATTCCCCAAAGCAGTCCCTCAGATGACCAAAAATGGTTCTGTAAAATTTCTACCCCCAAGAGATAAACATACCTTTGCATAGCCCAAAGGCCTCAAAGATTGGAAAACATCAATCGGAACAACTCAGAATTCATCAAATTAACAGAGGCACCTATATCTATAAAGATATTCACATCAACCCAATACACAGACCCTTTTACAGCTGGCTTCGGCTCTGAGGGCTCACCCAGAAGACCTATGTCACAAGAAACAATCCCTTTTATCTCTTCCCTTTCTGCTGCTTGGTCTTCCAAAAATTTTGTCAGCCCCTAGAGGCTCCTGAAAAACCCCCTCAAGAAGTTCTCCTACATGCCAGACCAACGCTCTGAGGCGTGCTTCTAGACTCATTCTGTTTAAGAAGCAGGCAAAACCACCAACTGTGATATGCAGACTTGCAAGTGCCACAATATTTTACCCTTGAAAACTTTTTAGTATGGCCCTGCCTATTACATGCACCTGAGATCCTGAACTCGCAGAAGTCTTATCATCCTCTGTCTTAGGACATAACCTCATACTTGTGGAATCAGAATTACTCTGTGTATGGTGCTTCGGAATAGCCCTGGAAGATTTCGGCATCTGGTCCAAAAAGAAGCTGTCTACTGTAAGGCATTTTGACATGTGCTTACGAACTTGAGAAAACAGAAAATTTTCATCCAACCCCCTTTCTATCTCCGTGTCAAAACTATTTACGATAGCATCAGGAATGCAATTCAGGATCCACGCATATTGCAATAGTTTCTCAAGATTCTCTATCATATTAGAACCTCCATTTACCCAACCAGAATTTCCCAACTTCTTCGAAAAATCCCTTGCAGCATCAAAACATCTGGCACTAAATGTAACCAGCAAATCATGGCCTTTATGGACCTTGAAAATAGACCTGGGATCTTGAACTGCATCGCCGGCTCCAGCTGTTCCATATGACGGTCTCAAAAAATCCTTAAGATCGTCCCAGGTCCAACACTCAAAAAGTGATGACTCCGGCAGTGCTGTCCATCTCCCCTTTATCTAAACTTAGGAAGCCTTTTGCTTCATTGAAAGTTTCTACCCCATCCGTTATTTTCTTGGCAACTAAAAAATTTAACAACCCCTCTATAAAAATTTCGAGAGGAACTGGAAGAACGCCATTAACCAGCCCAGGAAAGGGTTGTACTTCTGTGTTTACGGATGTCAATTTGTGCAACAATGTCACTTTATCTTTATCTTCGTTAGCCTCTGCCATCGTATGGAAATGGATAACCCTCCAAGTTCCAAGAACTCGACCTGATCTCAGCTTCATATAACTCCCCAACAGTAAAAAGAGAAAGGAGAAAATAAAAAAAATTTAAAAATTCAGCAAACCCCAACACTAAAGCATATGTGAACCATTAAATCAAATTCTAAACGCCAAATGGGAACAATGAAGTAACCCTAACCGCAGATGCGAACAATTAAGAAAAATTCTAAATGCCGTCACGTGATCAATAAACAGAAATTTTCCGAACACTCAAAATACTTCAGTCCACCCACATAGAAAACGGGCCCGCGGAAGAGAACAGGATAGCATCATCAAGCACTCTCTATGTCACAAAACCGTCACCGTTCCCATTTACCTGATGTAAACACAAAGCAACAGAACTCCCCCTTAACTAGCTCCTAATACAAGTAACTAACAAGAAAAAACCATAGTAACACTCACATAACCCCTTATCACTACAATGGCAGTAAAATATGTAGCTAACCTGAAAGGAAACACAACATCTGATACCAACCAAAAAGGCACACCCTAATTCCTACAAATCTCAATTTCCTCGTAAGATAGGCCTAATTCTCTTCGGAACGTTCCTAACACTATAACACCCAAGTGTAGTTCCCGCTACCAACCAAAAATATCTGTTACACAGTCGAGAGTAAATTTCATTGCTTACCTTTTTCTAAAAAGTCGAGAAGTCCCCTCTGTTGTTAGCTTGATAGTGACCACATCAAAAGGCTACTGGCAATGTACATTCGTACATACACACACGCATTCTCTCTCTCTCATGTCTACAGTGAAACAAGCTTTACCAAAAATCATTTATTTTACAATAATCTAACATAACTGGATTACAAGAAACAAAAGATGAAATAAAATGGAATACTGATGTTCACCAACCGATCAAACATATTGAAGTCCATCATATTCAACTAACTATTTTTTCTAACTAGTTACTCCACAATAGGTCAAAATAAGTCATAGTCCAGTATATTGCCAATGATTATATACATTTTCATCTCTTCCTCAGTGAAACATCTGAAGATGTCAAATAAAACCCTTGTTAAACAAATGCATAAAAATAAAGATATGGGAATTCCTCCCATGTTACTTATAAAGTACACACAGTGTAAGAAATGCTTGACCCAAGTGAGATACGAGTATATGTTAAATGAAAGAACAATCCACAATTTGGGAAATCTAAAATGTTTCCTATCTCTAAACAGCAATGTTCACAACTCTTAATCAACAGGTCTCGAACCACAGAGCCTTCACCGAAGACTTCTAATAATATTCGGTGTTGATCTTCGAATGACCATTAGTGTGATAACTAATCCCTTCACACCCTGGGACTCCGCCAAAAAACACACACCTACGAACAAATTCAACGGAACCTGGGCATTTCCGGCGAACGAACTCACAAAGTCTTGTTGCGAGGTAGGGATGTTCTAACGTCTCAAGAATACCTGACGTACTTAACACATATACAGTTTTACTAATTAGGAAATGCGCCAGACATCTTCCCAATGCCTTTAGCAAGGTTCTTCCAATATATTTATATATATATATATAATAAAAATATATATATATATATATATATATAAAACATATATATACATATATATATATATATATATATAATATATATATATATATATATATATATATATATATATATATATATATATATATATATATATATATAAAATGGTTCCCTACCTTTAGAGCGACGTCATTTTGAGCGATGTCGTTTTGAGCGATGTCATATTGGGAGAAACGGTTTTGAACGATACAATAAGAGCGAATGGTATTTTGAGCGAAGGTTTATTTTTAATAATACTTCGATGATGTTTTTACGTTACTAGGAACAAACGGTTATTCAGCTTAATGGCTGTTAAGTCGTTTTTACATTATTAGGAACAAATGGTTTGTTTATTTTTTTCTTTATTTTCTTATTCTGGAAATTCAACACAGTTTATTATTCAGTTCAACCCATCATGGAGATTCTAGTTTTGTAGTCGTGGTAAAAACAAAACTGTTATAATGGATTTATTTATCGGAAGGATAAAATGCTTGTGGACACAAACGACGATTTCTTGGCGGTGTGAAGTGAAAGGCTGCAAAGGGCGGTTGGAAGTATGAGAGACAGAAATTGCAGAGAGAGATGAGAACACTGACTGATACACCCCAACCTGTTAAAGTCAGTGAGGAAATAGTTAAAAAGAAAAAATCTAAAAAAATTCATAATCGTCACATGATCCACCAAGACGCATACTCCAGGACGCTATTGCTGGTCTACCAGATGAAGTTGTCAGCAAAGATTGGTTCTGGAGAGAAATTGAAGGACAAGATCTAGGAAGAGGAAAGCTAAAGGGGATTACCCACCACCAGTCCTCCTCAATTTGCTCAGTCCTCATTGTACCGGAATTTGTGAAAGTCTACTTTCACTGTCGATAATTTCATTCTATATGACAGTGGTTTAGGTGATGAGAATAGAGTTATCATTTTGGTACTAAAAAAGTATTACATGGTTGAAAGACAATCGTCAAAGTTAATGCTGACGGAACATTCAAAGATAGCTCCATCTATATTTTTCAGATTTTTACGATTCATGTATTGATAAAGAAAATATAATACCTTGCATATATGCTTTACTCACTAATAAATGCGAAGAAAGTTACAGGGTAGTATTTAACGAATTGAAATCCATCGAGCCTTCTCTTGATCCTATCACCGTTATGATAGACTTCGAAATTGCTACAAAAATGCTATAACATCAACGTATTCCCAAGTTCTAGCATAAGGATGTTTCTTCCATCTAGGACAGAGTGTATGGAAAACGGTTAACAACTTGGGATTGAGAAAAAAAATATGTCAGTGAAGAAAATATTAGAACGAAAAAATGATGACTTGCACAGCCTTCCTCCCTACATGTGATGTCATAAGAGACTTTGAAGCCATACGAAATATGGAAAATTACGATGAATGCCTTGACGATGTTTTTATTATTTCATCAAGATAACTATCTTGGGCGCCCATTGACAAACAACCGTAGAAGAAGGCCTAAATTCCCGTTACCTTGGTGGAATGTCTATAACAGAGTTCAGTCGGATCTCCTGACAGAAGTACAAATAATTCTGTGGAGGGTGGCACAATGCTTTTCAAGGCAGTCTGTCTTGCTGTCACCCGACAGCTTGGCTCTTAATAGAGGCTTTAAGAAGGAAAAGAGCCTACAAAGAACTAAATATTTTGGAATAATTTCCGGAGAACCGAGACGTAAGAAAACAAAATATGATGCGATGGAAAAAAGAATTAAAAGCATAATTGATTCTAGAGATACCTTAGATATTACTACTTTTCTGAGACACCTTTCCTACAATATTACATTTTGATTAAAAGCTTCCAGAATGTATATACATATATTTTCTCCATGGATTATATATCCCTTAGTTTTAATTATCACAAAAATAAGTATTTGTTATTTGAAATATTTTAATAAAAATCACCTTATATCTCAGTTATTTGATATATTTTAATAAAAGTGTTGAGAAAAATGTAATAAAAAACGACCTTATCTTTTACTTATCGAAATATTATATTTTCATGTAATCTTTGTAAATGGTTATTAGATACTTGTTAATAAAAAAGGCGAATGAAAAATTCTATTATTTATTATTTTCAACTTTGTATCGCTCAATTTGTGATATATTTAACAGTGCGAGTTCGATCAATCTGACATCGCTCAATTGGTATCGCTCAATATGACTTATTTGATACTTCTCCCAAAATGACATCGCTCTAAACGACATCGCTCAAAATGACTTCGCTCAAACGACTGGGCACAATATATAATATATAATGTGTGAGTGTGCTTGTGTGTGCATGTATGTGTGAGTGTGCTTGTGTGTGCATGTGTATATATATATATATATAATATATATATATATATATATATATATATATATATATACACACATAATTTGTTTGTTAGTCTGTACCACTCATTATACTTGCCTTTTATATATGTTTTTTCTCCATTTTCTTACTTCTTTACACTTCAGTATTTATGACTCACAAACCTGAGACACCCTAATCTAGCATTTTGTATGATCGGAAACAGAACAAAAGACTAATATTATAGAGTTTTCAAAATCTTTCCAGGTAGACTGGAAATGCATTGTGGGACTGACTTACACCACTTTCATGGTGGAAGGATTATCGCTGTAAATGGAAAACGAAACAGGAAGGGGAAGATTTAAAGAGAAAGGCAGCCAGATGTGTGATGGTCTATGACTGATTACGATGAAAGGAAGAGTGGTAAGTCAGTTACTATTGTATAAAAAGTATGAGAATTATAAAAAAAAAAATCATATATCTGTTTTGGGTGCAATTTCAGGAATACAGAGTGATAAGCAAAGTTAGTGAAAGTTTCAAAAATGAATGCACAAATTTGAGGGACAAGATCGATTGCTGCATATGACTGAAAGCTTGACTGGCTAGTGGTTGAGTGTGATGCTAGCATGACCAGAGATTTAAGTTGAAAGTCAGTGCAAGATGAGAGTGCAACTGGAAGGTGAGTGGGCGGATCGGTGGTTGCAAGAGATACTAACTTGAATGAGGGTAATGAGGAAAAGTGACAGGTTGAAAGTTAATACGAGAAGAAAGATAAAAGTTAATGTGGGAAGCATGAGAGTCAAAGATAGACTGATCAAAGGCTAAGGGTGCTATTAGCTTGAATGATGTAGGTGCAGAAAATTTACCAATAGCTGAAAGAACTGAAAAGTGAATACAGCAGAAAAAGGATACACGCTAATGTAAAAACACTCTGCTACATAATGGTTTGACTGATGGCTGCAAATGATATACCAGATTGAATTACAATAGCGAGGAAATGTTACACACTGCCAAAAAGATATAAAAGCATCAATGCTAATATCTAAGATACTAAGGAAAGATTAAGTAGAAACAAGCTTGGTTGCATAATGAATACTAATATGGATGATTGACGAAGAGAACCTTTTGACTAATAAAGATGATTGGAGAAAAAAAAAGAACTTGCACATGTGTCAAGTATAGTCAGTAGTATAGAATCAAGTATAAGCTGAAATAAAAGGATTATGAAATCTTCATCTCCACTTTATAGTTACCAACATCAAAAATATAGCAAAAACTAAAACACTAAGACTGACAGTCAGACAGAGAAGAAAAACTAAAAGAGTATGAAAACTAAAACACGATATTAGATGGCTGTAGAAAGCTACAGGAATTATTCTGACAGAAGGACACCACTACTACACAAAACTACACACATGTTATATATATATATATATATATATATATATATATATATATATATATATATATATATATATATATATATATATATATATATATATATATATATATATATATATATATATATTATATATGTATATATATATAAATGTGTGTGTGTATATACATACATATATATATATATATATATATATATATATATATATATATATATATATATAATAAGATCCCATACAAATGCCAAAAGGGTAGAAGTTATAGCATTATATTTCCAGGACAACTGTCTTCCTCAACTGATGGATAATGGATTAGGGAGTAGAGAACAGTGATATATATATATATATATATATATATATATATATATATATATATATATATATATATATTATATATATATATATATATATATATATATATATATATATATATATATATATATATATATATATATAGTTAAAGGAAAGTTCTAGAAGTCGGCTGCTATGTCACTCCTCCTTAAAAGCTGGTTGGAGGAAGATTTTATCAATCCGATATGAATCCAGGCTCCTTTTGAGAAGTTCATCATATTTCTTTGTTTAATCAGTGCTGATTCTAACATCTGGCTTTTGAATGGACAATTGCTGCTATAAATTATATGTGACATATTCCAGCTTATTCTATGATTATGATTATTTATGTGGTTAAAAACAGCTGAGCTCTGTTGGCCATATCTTACAGAACATTTGTGTTGTACTAGTCTTTGGGAGAGTGATTTACCTGTGAATCTGATGTAGAATTGGTCACAGTCAAGGCAAGGGATTTTGCCTTTACTAATCCTACATCGGACTTACAGGTACATCACTCTTCCAAAGAACAATACAACGACAAAGTTCTGTAAGATATGGCTAACAGAGCTCAGCTATTTCTAACCACATAAATAATCATAATCATAGAGTTAAATATACCTTAGTTTTACCAAACCACTGAGCTGATTAACAGCTCTCCTAGGGCTGGCCCAAAGGATAATACTTATTTTACGTGGCTAAGAACCAATTGGTTACTTAGCAACGGGACCTACAGCTTATTGTGGAATCCGAACCACATTATAGCGAGAAATGAATTTCTATCACCAGAAATAAATTCCTCTAACTCTTCATCAGCCGGCCGCGGGAATTGAACTCCGGCCCATCGAGTGACAGTCTGAAGCTCAACCGAGTCCGCCAACAAAGGGCTCATAATCATAGAATAAGATAGTATGTGTCACATATAATTTATAGCAGCAATAGTCGGTTCAAAAGCCAGATGGCAGGATCAACACTGATGAAACAAAGGGATACAATGAACCTCTCAAAAGGAGCTTGGATTCATAACAGATTGATAAAATCTTCCTCCAACCATCATTTAAGAAGATTAGGAAGAAGCCATCAACAGGAGTGACGTAGCGGCCGACTTCTGGAACTTTCCTTCAACTATATATATAACACTGTTCTCTACTTCCTAATCCATTACCTGTCAGTTGAGGAAGACTTTGAAATATAATGCTATAATTTCTACCCTTTTGAAGTTTTCATGGGTTTCTTTTATTGGATGGAATTCTATTTTAACATAAAATATTTTACAATCATTTTGGCCCATTATGGAATTCAATCGTCTTCCTACATTTTAACAGACTACACCAGCTGAAAAATCAAAAATACTTCTTAGAAGAGTGTCACAAGGAGCAAGTTCTTCCAAAAATGTACGGATTTGGGAGGTGGACTTTGCAATCGGACCCTTTCCCTCTCTCACACAAGATATTCCTGGAGGAAAGAACTGGAAACACGAAAAGCGAAATCTTTGTACTGCACAGATCGATACATGGTAACCAGTCAAACCTTCATTTCCTTACATCGGACCACACATACAGGCATCTGATTTCATTTTGTTCTGACATTTCTGCCTATAATAGTATAACACATTCCAACAGACTTACCCGGAAGTTAAATAATTTAATAAATAACAGCACATGGAACAATCTTGAGCAACAAGATAAAGTTTTGAACTTATCCAACACCCTCCTTGCCATAAATCAACAATTAGTCTTAAACCTCAGTTTATCCTTTCCCCTCTTGCCAGATGCGAAAAATAATTTAGATTTTATAGTTGCTTTTGACAAATTCATAGCCGTTAGAAATTACAGCCGGGAGGAGATATGTTTAAAAGGCATTTTACTGAATGCAGTAGCTGACTTTAACAAGAAATACCCTGTTCCCCATAGATTTATGAGAGCCATCCACTTGCTACAAAAATTAGATGTTGTAATAAGTAGATCTGACAAAGACAGCAAAATTGTGATTATGGACAAAGGCTTTCACTTAACAAAATAAACTAGCTCCTTTGTGACACAAACGCCTACGACAAATTAATGAAAAATCCCTTCCAAAACTTCCCTACAGAATTTGTCAGAAAAGTAAGATTAACTGGCAAAGACAAAAAGAACACTGAACTACTGGAAAAATTTAAAGTCACCAACCCAAAACTAACTTACTTTTATAGCCTTCCTAAACTTCATAAAAATAATCTTCCATTCAGACCTATTATCTAATGTGCCGGAGCTATCAATTACAAAACTTCTAAGTGGTCAGCAAGCCTCCTCTCCCCATTCTTAAGCAAATTCTCTCCCAGTCACAAAAACATTCTGAAGATTTCTATAACAAATTCAAAGCAGCAAATATACCCCTTTACAACATAAAACTTTCAAGTTTAGATGTAGATGCCCTATTCACAAAGGTACCAGTACAAGATGTACCACAGTTTTTGAGAGAAAAATTAGCTTCTTATTCAGATCATTTCCCACTAGCCCTGGATAAAATAATATGTTAGTTGAAAGTATAATTATGAATGCCAAAAAATCTACAGGCACGCTGTGGGTGAGATATTTGGATGACACCCTAACATTCTGGGATGGCAGATGGGGCAATTTCAATTTTTTTTCAAAATTAAATGCATTGGTGCCCAGCATCAAATTCAAAGTTGAATGGGGAACTAACAACAAAATTCCTTTTCTTAATGTTTTAATAATTAGAGACAAAACAGAATACAAACTTCCTGTATACAGAAAACCAACATTTTCACTTTCATATATTCACTATTTTAGTTGTCATGACAATTCTATCAAAATCGAATTGGCACAGTCAGCAATTTTTTCTCCATCGCCATACAGATTTGCTCCCCGGAATTCCTGGATAAGGAATTTGAACTAATCCGTAAGCAGCTGTCATCTTTTTAAAGTACCATGTTCATATAACTGACATAGCTATCCTTAAAGAAAACATCATTTTCCAATGACCCCCTCAAAACATGACCAGAGAGACGCCCAGCAATAAAATCAAAATCTCACACCTGGACAGGATTTAGACATTGATGCAGACACTTGGAAATTCTAATCCTTTTATTTTTACCTACCCAAATACCTAATTAATGTCCAACAAAAGCTAGTCCCCAAAGACACATTGTATAAAAAATCCCTTGCTTCGACTGTGACCAATCCTATACTGGATTTACAGGTAAATCACTCTCCCAAAGACTAATACAACACAAACGTTCTGTAAGACATGGCCAACAGAGCTATGATAATCATAGAATAAGCTGGAATATGTCACATATAATTTATAGCAGCAATTGTCAGTTCAACAGCCAGATGGTAGAATCAGCACTGATTAAACAAAGAAATACGATGAACCTCTCAAAAGGAGCCTGGATTCATATCAGGTTGATAAAATCTTCCTCCAACCAGCATTTAAGAAGATTAAGAAGAAGCTGTCAACAGGAGTGACGTAGCGGCCGACTTCTGGAGCTTTCCCCAACTAAATATATAGCGCTTTTCTCTACTTCCTAATCCATTACTCGTCAGTTGAGGAACAGTTTTCTTTGAAATATAACTATATATATATATATATATATATATATATATATATAGAGATAGAGAGAGAGATAGAGAGAGAGTGTACATATATACATACATATATATATATATATATATATATATATATATATATATATATATATATATATATATATATATATATATATATATATATATATATATATATATATATATATATATATATATATATATATATATAAGTATACTATACAGGGGACATGAACATGAGTTCCTTACAACTCCAATTTAATCAATTATGAAAGTTACAGAAGATGAGCGCACGCGCGTGCGTAACACTATTTTGGACACTCAAATTGACTCCAAGCGTAATAAAGAGGAACGCACGAACAAAATGAGGCAACGTTTCAGAGGCGAGATCACACAACAAGAAGAGGTAACTGAGTAGAAAATTACAATTAAAGAAAAGGAGATTAATATAGAAGCGAAAATAGATAAAAACGAAAATACAATTAATGGGAATAACAGAAAAGTAAAAGGGATAACGTAACAGGATGAAACTTAGTTAGTATATTAAAATCATAAACCCGACACAAACATTTTTTTTCTAAAATTCACAAAGCGTAAAACGGCATAATTATTACTGCTTTTAGTATGAATATTGTTGCTATTAGCATAAAAATTCACATGGAAATACCCTAAGAAGCAATTATCATTCTAAGTGATTTTTCCAGATGCAATGTTCACTCGTTTCAACATCGAATGGCAGAGGATACACAAACGATAATAAGTAAATGATGATAAACATAGTAAAACAAGCCATGAAGTCCTTTACTTTGTTCATATTTCACGGAATATTAATTATATTCGAAGATACAAACAGTGAGAAGCGACAAAAAGCCCGGGATACACATGAAAATTACAAATAATGAATAAAAATAAAGATGATGTAAAAATAAGAAGGGTTAACGTCATCAAGCAAACTTCCACAGAATGGAATGACCATAATTATGTCTGAGGTTAAACAAGTGAAAAAGATACAGTTGAAAAGACTATAGTAAAATAGCAGACAAGACTGATATAAAAATAACTTTTTTAAATAATCGAGAAAGAGAATCTTTTGACTAATACAGATGACAGGAGAAAAAAGGAAGTAAGGATTCTGAAAAGGAGAGGTATGAAGGAACAATGGCCCTTGCAGGGAGTATTAGAGTACAGATAAGGAGCAGAATAAACACAAAAACAAAAGGGAGAGAGAGAGAGAGAGAGAGAGAGAGAGAGAGAGAGAGAGAGAGAGAGAGAGAGTAAGCCGAGTGGAGTCAAGTATTATGATGCGCGATGGTGACCTTCAACAAGGATCAACTTGCGCTCCCAAAATTATTCAGGTCCCTCCCCTCATCCACCCACATTCACCACACCCACGAGTCACTTCAGCCTGCCTAGCGGCCATTCGTGCACACGACTACCCTCTCCCCATCCCTCAAGTCACACAATCATCCCACAGCAAGGTTACGCGATCTGTTTTTTTACTTTTTATCTACTTTTTAACATATTATGTAAATCGCTTTATGTGAATGGGTGTGTATGGTGAATACTGATACTTGCGATAAATAAATAAATAGGACTAGTCAATTATTGTCTCAACAGGAAATAAGGCTTTTCATATTTTACTTTAAAACTGCAAGATTTATTCAGGTTTTCTTCTTGATTACTCACACACGTAAGTACACACAAGCATATATATATATATATATATATATATATATATATATATATATATATATATATATATATATATATATATATATATATATATATATATATATATATATATATAAAATCATGAAGCTACAAATGTCGCTTAATATCAAATTCACGCTACCTCAGGAGTATCCCAATAGGGAATTATCACCAAAGGGGAATTTTGTAAGTGATAAATGGATTGGTACTGCTGGATCGCGATCCCACGACACAGAACTTATCCAGCAACTCCAGTCGACGTTCTACCACTGAGCTTTACTCCTGGGGTAGCGTGAATTTGATATTAAGCAACATTTGTAGCTTCATGATTGTATATAAATCATGGTGTGATAAAAAATTTAATAATAAGAGCTGCGTGTTCCAAACGTACCAATGAACTATCATGGGGGAGGTGGGTTAATGCCGAGGCTAAGTACAATTTCCCCGCTCGTGACGGGTAAAATAAGTACAGAAAACTCGGCATTAACTTATACCGCTCTTGATAGCTCAGTGGTAGAACGTCGACTGGAGTTGCTTGATATGTTCTGTGTCGTGGGTTCGCAACCTGGCATTACCAATCCATTTATCACTTATAAAATTCCCCTTCGATGATAATTCCCTATTGGGATACTCCCGAGGTAGCATGAATTTGATATTAAGCAACATTTGTAGCTTCATGATTGTATATAAATCACGATGTGATAAAAAAATTACATATATATATACATATATATATATATATATATATATATATATATATATATATATATATATATATATTATATATATATATATTAAAAAAGTGAATGTTTGTATGTTTGTTTGTATATTTGTTTGAATATCTGTCCATATGTTTGTGTGCTATAGAAATCTGAACTGCTTGCCTGATCTAGACAAAATTTGGCAATTGGCCATCACTTGAAACAACTTACACAATATGGTAGGTTTCAAACCTGCACCTCATTCCCCTTCCCCCTCTCCCTTTGTAACTTAGGCTATGTGGTAACCGCTAGACAAAATTTGGCACGTGGTCATCATTTGACCCAACTTAGAAAATAGAGTAGGTTTCAAACCAGTACCCCCTTTTCCCTTCTCCTTCCCTTTGTAACTTATGTCGTAACCGCTCGACCGGTCTAGACAAAATTTGGCACATGGCCATCACTTGACCCAACATAGATAATAGGGTAGGTTTTAAACCCATAGCCCATTCCCCTTCCCCTTCCCCCATCCCCTTCTGCTTTCCTTTTGTAACTTATGTGGTAACCGCTTGACTGGTCTTGACAAAATTTGGCACATGGCCATCATTTGAACCAACTTAGATAGTAGGGTACGTTTCAAACCTGTACCCCCTTCTCCTTCACCCACCTCCCTTTCCCCTTCCATTTGTAACTTATTTGGTAACTGCTTGACCGATCTAGACAAAGTTTGGCACTGGCCATCACTTGACTCAACTAAGATAATGGAGTAGGTTTCAAATCCATACCCCTTCCCCTTCGCCATCCCCCTTTCCCCCTTCCCTTTGTAACTTGTGTGGTAAATAAACTCTATAGGTTTATCACACCTCATTTCATGTACTTGATACCACTGAAATATATTATTGAAAATGCTTTTTGTTCCTGAGATTAATAATTCTGTATCAAGGTTTGTGTTTAGGCTTAGTGGGGTGTGTTTAGGTTTAGTGGGGCTGTGTGTTTAGGTTTAGTGAGGATGTCTTTAGGTTTAGCAGGGGTGTGTTTAGGTTCAGTGGCGGGTATGTTTAGGTTCAGTGGGGGTATTTCAGTTAGGTGGTGGGGTGTGTTTAGGTTTGGGGGTGGGGTAAATGGGACAGTCACCACAGTAATATCTGGATAAAATGAACAGTCTGGATAAAATGAACAGTCAGCACAGTAATACCAGGTTAAATGGACAGTTACCACAGGAATACCTGGATAAAAGGGACAGTCAGCACAGTAATACCTGGATAAAAGGGACATGCAGCACAGTAATACTTGGATAAATGGGACAGTCACTGCAGTAACTCCTGGATAACATGGACATTCACCATAGTAATATCTGGATAAAAGGGCCAGTCAGCATAGTAATACCTGGGTAAAAGGAACAGTCAGCACAATAATGCCTGGGCAAATACACAGTCAGCGCAAGGGACAGTGACCACAGTAGCATCTGGATAAATGGAACAGTCACCACAGTGACAACTGGATAAATGAGACAGTCACTACAGTAATATCTGGATAAAAGGGACAGTCAGTACAGTCTTACCTAGATAAATGGGACAGTCAGTACAGTCATACCTGAATAAAAGGGATAGTCACCACAGTAATACCTGGATAGATGGGACAGTCACCACAGTAATGTATGGATAAATGGGACAGTCAGAAAAGTAATATGTCGATAAAATGGACAATTAGTCCCGTAATTTCTGGATAAAAGGGACAGTCACCACAGTAATAACTGGATAAATGGGACAGTCACCACAGTAATATTTGGATAAGAGGGACAGTCAGCAAAGTAATTCCTAGATAAAAGGGACAGCCAGTACAAGGAGGTGCAGGAACTTTCCTGGGCAGCGTCGAGTTGTCAGCTAGTATGGTGTGTGTGTGTATATATATATATATATATATATATATATATATATATATATATATATATATATATATATATATATATATATATATATATATATATATATATAAGCCCCCTTCTAGAGGGCTGGCAAGAATTTCCAGTCCTTAGCTGTATGTAGCCACTATTGTGAGAGGAAACAAGCCAGCCAAGTCATCTTCTTTCAGCAGTAGGGGAATTTTGTCCTCCCCCAGAAACCCCCAAAAAACTGAGTGTACTGGCACCGCTTGGCCAGTAGGCCTAAGACGAATGCCTAAACCAATCACCTCCAGGAGAGGGGAAGCAGGTGTGTGAGGAGGCTGAAGGAAGCTGAAAGATGCCCAGCTGCGATGCCCTTATGGGGAGGGCAGTTGCGTCTTCATCAGGTACTGGGGAAGGTCATGTTTTCCCCTTGCTCCATCCTGGCTGCTCCCCTTTGTGCTTCTGTCCCTCATTACTGTTAATTATTAGTTCATTATCACTTGACCTATGCATGGCCCACAGTAGAATTAGAAGCCCACATGGTCTGGTATGGGTCATAATCTGGTGTCAGCTTGTGGGGTCATTTACAATGTGCTAATTAATTCATTCTTAGCCAACTTTGGGTCATTGCATTTGTGCCAACCTGATAATTAACTGTGGAGTGAATTTAATCTGAGACACAATGCGGTAGAAATCAGTCCGGTATGGAATGGGGAAAATAATGAAATGGACAAACAAAATGATGGGTGAGCTTTGTGGAGAGAATTCATGGTGTGGAAATGGCGGAGGAGTGGAGACCAGATGAAAGGGAATGAAACGAACTGTAGTATACCATTAGGAATTCCAAACAGCAGCAATGAAATTAATGGGTCTACAGCCTTGGAAATTACGGGA
>NC_089777.1:44315107-44327607 GCF_040412425.1 Macrobrachium rosenbergii | reverse complement strand
TAAGTAGGTTGCTTGCGCAATGCAACTGCCGATCAGAGTTCTCGAAGAACACTTATTGCTGATTCACTGGGTAAAATAACAGATAGGAAAGTACAAAGGATAAAGTTGCTCGGAGCACAGCGGCGTGCTTGTTTCAGGATGGTAGGGCTCTCTCTGCTCGCATGAGGTCAGGTCAGAGCTGCTGTTTGTCCGACACTCACCCATAGCCCCTGGCAGTCTGAAAAATTGACAGAGACATTGCCTAATGCATAGGACAGGGAAAAAGGAAGCTAAAGACCATCTTCACTGGAGGTTACTTGGTGAAAACCCTCCCTGTTGGTTAGGACTCTAATGCTAACTTATTTTCTACTAAGATGTTACTTTTCTTAAAACACAACCTAACGCCCTCGCCCACATTTCTCTTAGTTTCGACAGAGATGCCTTCCTATCTTTTTTAGAATGATTTTTTCTACTAAAGCTGGGGTCTTGCTAGATCAATGGAGTATACTAGGATGATACACAATTTACCTTAATTACCACAAAAATCTGGACTCTGGCCTTGGGGACAGCTAAAATTACAAACAACAAAATATGCCTGAAAGGCTACTTCAAGGGGGAAGTGATTAGATAAACTCTGGGGTTTAACTAAATTCATTATATTTACAAAAGAAAACATCAAAAGAATGATAGCATAATTCTAGGGTAATGAGGCGAAAGCAAATGACGGGAATTTCCTGGAGGGGGCATATTGGGCTCCCACTTCAAAGTTGTTGATAACGAAGCCGCGGGGGCCGCTACGCACACAAAGTGACACAGCTCCACATATGGGTAGTCCTATCCTGCAATCGAACACTTATGGTTACTTAACTGGGACTAACACTATAATGAAGGAATTGGGGAATTGCACAGAAGATGCCTAGACTGAACTCGATTCCCATGATTCGAACATCAAACGATTATGTTACTCTTCTCATAAATGCTTTGCAAATTAAACAGCACAAAATGTAAAGCAATACAGGTCTCACTTTAATTACATTGCACTATGAAAAGAAAGGAACACAGTGGGAGGAAAATAGCAAACGTGGGTGACGAAAAACCTTAAAACCTGGTACTTTACCTTTCTTTAGGAGCTGAGGTTCTCTTATGATGGCCAGTGATGGGGAGGGCAAGCGAATTAATTCACATCAAAAGTTACTTTGGATACTGCCCACCACGCTTCCTACATAGGCAGGTAAATGGAGCGAGGGACAGAGCTTTATTCTCTGTGTCCGCACCAGCAATTCTGAGAGTTAGCTTCTCTGTCCAGGGACCTTTATAGCTTTGGAAGTTACAACTTTCTCTTCCTAGATGGCATTTTGATCACTCTGCCCATGTGGGAACTGCAGGCAGCCTGGTTTCAAATTCAAAATGGCAGAATGCACGCGGTCATCCCACCACCTAGCCTGCCTCAGGCGACGATTAGCTCTGGTCAGGTTTGTATCTGGAATTAAGGGATTTCCGACAGCACTTTGGACAAGAAAGGGGTTTAAAGGGGTTTTCCCCCCAAAAAGGCAGTGGTGAGAGGTTTTAGGGGCAAATTTCTTACAGTCAATAATACTAAATTTACCTTAATTACTTAGTCCCCTTACTTTAAATTACTGCAGGAAAGGTGGGCGTAGGAGGAATATTCTTATCGATATATATATATATATATATATATATATATATATATATATATATATATATATATATATATATATATATATATATATATATATATATATTATAATTATATATAAGAATTTGCTAATTAACTGCTCCTTTTCGTTTCCTGTCTGCCGATGTATCGATAGACATATCTGTCTATCGACCATGCGTGCCTACCTATCAGCCCGAGCTGGACAATTGGTTAGCACGGCCAGAATGGCAAGGGATTGGGGATTTTTGGCCACTCCTGTTAAGCAAATAATTCCTTACTTGAGGCAAAAGTGAGTCTGTCTGGCGACTCTTTCTAGGCCAGCACCCTCCCCCCAGCACATGCACAGCTGGGCTGACTCAACTCCCTATCGAAGAACTTGTCCCCTGCCCGGGCAGATGGCATAAGGACAGGCGGACAAGGCCCACTCTCCAGAAGACTCACGGGACAATGGGCGTAGAGACTGCATGAACACCACCCCACGCGGGGGCCATGCCTATGAGCAGCGCTCTTAGCTCATCCTTCTCCATCTAACCATGTGGCTCCTCAAAGTATGCCATTGCAACTATTGCGTAGCTTACGCCAACCATTGTTCCCTTGGCTGCTGGTACAGTCTAACCACGAGGGCCACCACTCCATTACCTAGCACTTGGTGAAGTCGCACGTGTTGGCCGTGCCTGGCCCTACATCCTGCGTGGAAGATCAAACGCCTTCGCCTTTGTGAATTGGGAGTCAACCACGTGCCACCTTCTTCGCTGGAACCACTTCTCTCCTATGGTAAAGTGCTCTGTAAAGACATCCTTTCAGTCACGCTTTGTCCTCGTAGAACTTACTTAATTTGAGTGCCAGTAATCACAGAATCTTTCGTTCAATTCCACCCGTGCTATTCGAGTGCCTGCTCTCAGTGCTAACCCATTATTAACTCGTCGAGGTCCCATTGGCACCCTCAGTGCAGCTTCGAATTCATTATCTTTTGTCTATTTCCATTACTGGTATATAATCTGTGTATCTCTCATTTCAGAGGGACCCTATATCGTGGAATCTTCTCGGACTGTGCCTGGAATCCCCAGTTTCATTCATCTCGTAGGAATTCCCTTCAGGATCAATAATTTAATTGCATTTCTCCTTCCCGTGCTAATGTCTTTGTGTAAATATACTCCTTTTAGTTTACCCACGTGTTTACGTAATATTTCCTCTCAGAAGTAAGACCCTTACACTCTTATGAAATTCCCCCTTTTCTCTTGTTTTATGTTTCACTGGACCCACAAGGTCAGAATCACAAGGCTAATTTATCTATAAATGTTGCTACCTGTCTCACAGAAACTATACCTGTCACATAGAGCTATCTCCAAAACCAGATTGTCCAGTAAAAACATAAATATATAAATATATATATATATATATATATATGTATATATATATATATATATATATATATATATATATATATATATATATATATACATATATATATATATATATATATATATATATAATATATATATATATAATATATATATATATATATATATATATATATATATATATATATATATATATATATATATATGTATATATATATATATATAGCCTATATGAATTTTTATCACGTCACCGTGATTCATATACAAGCATTAAGCTACAAACGTCCTTTAATATCCAATTCGCTCTACCTCGGAAGTAATATATTTTCATATATGAAAATATATTATATCTTTCTCTATATATATATATATATATATATATATATATATATATATATATATATATATAGCCCAATATTCATGGGGATGTATACCACCTTCCCGGCAATAAGCTAAAATCCATGAATATAAACCCACTCTAAAAACACTTAGAACTGCCTGTTTTGATAGTTTAAACACAAAAAAAACCCTCTAAAAATGCTTATACCCGAGTATTTGTGTTTATCACAAAAAGTGCATTTAGTATGAAATTATGAAAAACACAATGAGTGGTAGATATTTACTCAGTGAAAATACCGCAAATGTGCAGGTACACGAATAATGGAGTAGATATGTTCCACAGAGTCCACAGATACATGAGTCCACGAATACGGGGGTTTTGCTGTGTGTGTGTGTGTGTATATATATATATATATATATATATATATATATATATATATATATATATATATATATATATACATATATATATATATATATATATATATATATATATATATATATATATATTATATATATATATATATATAAATGAATGTCATGCCCATACAATACATGCACTATACACAAGGGAAGAAGTGAATATTTGCTCTTCCCTGTTTTACCTTTTGACCTCTCATCACGGAATCACTATAGCTCAGCCACACCTTACAATTCGCCTGAATTGTCCTTTAATCCTTTAATTTACGTGTTTAAGCAACCTTTTAATATGCATAAATGTAAAACATCTTTGCCCATCTTTTTACAGAGGTCCATATCATCATCCATTGCTGTTTTTCCAGGCCACTGTTTTTTCACTTCTACAGTATATAACATTCGTTAGTATGGAAACAAATTGTTTCTACAGTACTACATTCCTGTCCATAAGGCTAAGTAGGCTTTGTCTGAGTCATGACAAAGGTAAGGGTTCTTATTCATCTGCTTAGTTGGTATATCCTTAAAATTAGAATAGCGACCGTCTGTGTAGGTTCCTTATTCTTGTTCACTGTGAAGTGTCATGGGTAGATGCAATAAAGATGAAATATACTGAAAAAGAAATATCTCTTTTCCAAGATGTGACTGATTCCTGCGTTTGCTCACCAGTCAGTTCCTGTTGTCAACGAGTCGTGGACAATTAGCGATTCAATGAAAACCATTTCTTGTGGAAACAACACCACGTGGTATCTCTTGCCATGCCTTTGTAACATGGTGTAATATTCAATCCACATTGCATCAGTCAGTTAACGAAAGGGTTGGTTGAGTCGGGTAGGCTTCTGGGTCTGGAAGGCAATATCTTCTCAAGTATGTTGAGGGAGGAAGAAAGGGAGAAGTGTAGAGAGAGATGAAAGAGAGCAGTTGAGGACCGATTAGAGAAGCTGCGGCTAGAAGGAGAGAAAGGAAAGAGAGAGAAGGGAAAATTAGTAAACATGAGTTAGAAACCGCTTGGTTAAGGCGAAGTTCTCATAATAGTCAGTCAGGCAGCACATGACGTAGTAATTCGTCATTCAACGATGAAGATGTTGACAGTTTAAGTATGGGTGCAGTGTTGAAATTAGTGCCAAAATTTGATGAGGAAGATGTAACGAAATATTTCATGTCTTTTGAAAAGTTAATGAACAGAGTAGGTTGTCCAAAAAACATGTGGACTTTGTATTTACAGTCATTCTTATGTGGTAGGGCACTTTCTGTGTATAGTTGCATGTCTGAGGAGGAATGGGAATTATGATGTTGTGAAGGAAATTGTTCTTAGTGCATACAGGTTAGTACCGGAGGCGTACCGCAAGAAGTTTAGAAGTTTGAGAAGGGACGAGAGCAGTACATATGTAGAGTACGGAAAGAAGTTAGAAAGATTATTTTTTGCTAGAAAACTTCAAAGGTAACGTACGTTATCCCCAGAGATTAAGCTATACATAGAAGATAGGCGTGAAAAATCTTTTGCAGACGCGACTAGGTTGGCAGATAGTACAGTCTAACTCCTTGCTTTGGTAGTTAAGAAGAAAAGATCCTTCATCCAGGTAAGAGTGATACAACGTAGTAAGTATTCTAGTAATAGTGGTAATACAGGTAAAAGTGACTGCTATTGTTATGCATGTGGAAAACCTGGTCATACTTCTAGGTTTTGTAAGAATAAAGCGACATCTAGTAGTTCCAAGGTAACTTGTTAATGAAGTAATAAAAAAGGGTATTTATCAAGGAATTGTGCAGAAGGAAAATGTTAAGAAACCAATCTAGTTAGTAATTGTGTCAAGTATAAATGACGTTGTGAAAGAAACTAGGGAATTTTATGGAGAGTTTCTGTCTGAAGGTGTAGTTTCTTCTCTCGAAGTAGGCGATTCGAGAGAAGCAGTTTTGCTTCAGGACACCGTAGCGGCTGTCTCCCTCATTAGGAGAGACAGTGTGTCGATGAGGGCAGTAATTAGTACGAAAGAACAAGTTATGTTAGGTGGGTTTCCGAACACTTGTGTTCTTTGTCCTATGTTGGAGGTGAACTTATAAAGTCGCGGAGTGTCGGGGGAAGTAAAACTGCGATTGTAGACAATTTGCCCGTTGATGGCACTGACATAATTGTCGGTAATGACTTAGCGACATCCAAGTGCGTGAATCCTATTTTGAGTGAGATTCCAATGCCTGAATTAGTAGTAATTGGTCAGGTTTAGATACAGATGTAGACTACGGTCATGATTTGTTCGTGGATCCAAACGAGTGTGGTAGGGGCGGTATAACTGATCTTAGCATGAGTGTGGCTGAGAAGACCGACTCTATCGATGTTGACGGTGTTAGCCAAGCTGACGATGTAACTGTCGAAAGTAATGACCTAAACTTAATCGAAATAGTGGTTTCAAGTGACAGTTGCTGCGATGGGATAGGCACTAACATTTTGAATAAGGATGAGCTAGTCAAGTTACAGAGAGAGGATGAGACACGAACCCGAATCTTTGAATGTGAGCTGAATGATGGGCTCGATAGTGTTTGTAAGGAAACCTTTTGGCTAAAAGACGAAGTTTTGTGGTGTTATGTTCGTCCTAAGTCAGTTAGCAACGAGGAGATTGTCAAACAATTAGTAATCCCTAAGAAGCTTCGCAAATTAATTTTGAAATTAGCACATGATGATCAAGGATATTTGGGGGTAAATAAAACGTTTAGGTGTGCAGGTAGGACATAGGCTACTTTTGGCCTAATATGAGAAGTGACGTGAAAAGATATATTCAAAGTTGTCATGAATGTCAAATGGCGGGTAAACCTACTCAGGTAATCCCCAGGGCTCCTTTATGTAATATTCCATTGGTAGGCGAACCCTTTGAGAATGTTGCTATTGATATGGTCGGACCTTTGCCTAGAAGTAAGGGAGGGAATATCTATCTGTTAACAATCATTAATAGACTAACCTGTTATCCAGAAGCAATCCCCATAAGATTATCCATAAGCAATCCCCATAAGAAACGGTAATGCAAAAACCGTAGTTAAACGTTTGTTGAGCTATTTTTCTAGATTTGGTCTGCCTCGCGTTATACAAAGTGATAATGGCAGTAACTTTGTGTCTAAGTATTTCACGGACAAAGTGAAAGAATTAGGTAATGAACTTGTAACTTCCACACCTTATCAACCTGAGTCACAGGGTATTGTTGAACGTTTCCACCAAACGTTAAAGAGTTGCTTACGAAAATTGCGTAACAATTTTGAACATGACTGGAAAGAAAAGTTACCCATTTGTCTTGTTAGCCTTACAGTTGGTGCCGAATGACACAACCAGATTTAGTCCTTTCGAGTTAGTGTTTGGTCACACCACTAAAGGACCCTTAGAAATTTTAAAGTGTAAATTAATGCTTGAAGGAGGTAAAGAGGACTACATACAAAATCTAGAGAATTACAAGGAAAATCTGAGGGAAGCTTGGCAGATGGCAATAGAAAACGAGAGCAACAGTCAAGGGGAAACTAAAAGGAAGTATGATCTCAAGGGAAACGAGAGAAATTTCCGTGTGGGAGATAAAGTTTTGGTGTTAATTCAGAGAGGTCCCTCATTATCTTATAAGTTCGAAAGTCCTTTTTCTGTCTTAGAAAATAGGGGAAATTTAAATTACTTAACTGATATGGGTAGGCGTAGAGCTAAGTGGTTGCATGTAAACTCGTTAAAGAAGTATAACGAGCGCCCATTGCCTGTAGTAACTGTGAAACAGAGAGAAATTAGTTTCGAGAGAAACTCCGATATGCTCACGAATTGCAGGTTTAGGAAAAAGAATAATGTAGTAGCTGATAGCCTCTCTAGAGATTTTTCGTAATGAGAAAGTAGTTCGTCTTTTCTTTCTTTCATTCTGTGGGAGGTGAGCGAGAGCCATTTTTTTTTTTTTTTTTTTAGGGCTGTTCCGCGAGTGTGATATGTGATTGAAGTGCTGAATGAGCATGCTTTGCTGAAGCTAAGTCGTAGCGAAATGCAGAGTTGTTCCTCAGTTCAGATGACGAGTTTAGAGTGGTTTTGTCTCTTTTGCTCTTTTAAAAAAAAAATAAACATATATTTTTTTTTTCTTTTGGGGGAACGTGTCATGGGTAGATGCAATAATGATGAAATACACTGAAAAAGAATCAATAATGATGAAATATACTGAAAAAGAAATATCTCTTTTCCAAGATGTGACTGCTCCTGTGTTTGCTCACCAGTCAGTTCTTGTTGTCAACGCATCGTGGACAATTAGCAATTCGATGAAAATCCTTTCTTGTGGAAATGACCCCACGTGGTATCTCTTGCCAAGCCTTTGTAACATGGCACAATATTCGATCCACATTGCATCAGAAAATTTGACCTGGCATCGTCTATGGCGTGACTGGAAATGGTCAGATATTAGGAACCAATCATTGTGTAGAAAATAAAACCAATCATTGTGTAGAAAATAATAACCAATCATTGTGTAGAAAATCAAAAAACTCCTTATATGGGAATGACGATTGTCTGTCGTCATTAGCTCCACCTATGAAGGGGTATATAAGCTTCCAGAAGAAGACTTCCCAAGACAGAGATATAGACAGACAGAGACAGAGACAGTACTCAGAGGTCAGACAAAGCAAGGTTCCAACGGGAGTATCCCCTTCAGACGCCCCTTACTCTTCCCCATAAAATCTTGTCCTGACCGAAACGAAGAGAAGCAGCCAGCCCTTCCTCCTTGTGATGAGAAGTCCCTAAGCCCTCCATGTTCGAGACAAGGTGAAGCAGCGAGCCTACATACCAGTGACGAAGAAAAGTAGTCAGCCCCTCCTGCCTGCAGCGAGGACGAGTCTTCAGCCCTCCCTGCCCTCCATTTGCACTATCTCCGAATTCTTGAAGAAACAGCATTTGCTGCCTCATCTTAAAGACATCCCTTCTGTGACGTCTACGAGTCCGTGGTCATCGTACCAGCAACGTCTCTGCGGAGTTCCCAGCCGCCCTTCTGTGACGTCTTCAAGCCTGGGGTCATCGTGCCAGCATCATCTCTTCAGCTGAAACCCCAGCCACGAAAGGATAACTCACGAACTCGCCATTTAAGTACTGAGATTGCTCTACCTTGCAACCTGTTCCCCCTATCTATAACTGCTTAGATTTATTTTGTTTAGTGTGACGTTGAGTGAGAGCAAAGGAGAAACAACATTCTGTTTTCTTTGTAAATAAGGTTGTGAATAAATGTGTTGTAATGTTGTAAGAGTTTCTTTCTATATCCATTTCCCATGTTTCAACTGCTGGTGTTGAAACGTTGTTGTTTAGAGTTTGAAAGAACCTGGAACGATTCTTGGATCGTGACATGAAGCACATGCAAATTACTGTCGAGAATGTCTCTCCATCATGTCAAAATTACGCACGTTTTCCCTTTCAGTTGGACATCTTATCAGATTTCTCTTTTATCTTTGGTCGTGACTATGTTCCTCTGCTGCAACACTGGTGGGTTTTCCTTCCTTCTTTTCAGCTGTTGTACCTGAAGCGTTGTTGTAGCTTTAGTCTCCAGACATAATAAAGGCAATCCACTTGACAAGGTGTGTATCTAGCGCATCAAATCACATAAATTTTAAACATTTAATTACAATGAAAATCAATTTCAACTGATCGCATCCTCTTTACTGTTTGAAATATTTTAACACTAATCATTAATATTTATTATATTCAAAATTTATTTATAATAACGATTTTATGTTGTTACAATTAATGTATTGAATTTTTTTAAACAAGTAAACGAAAATATTAATGCACTTTTCTAAAGTCAAAGAAATTACTTTCACTAATGCCTTTAAACAAGATCATATCTTTAAACATAAAGTTACCATTGTCTGTTTATGCAATCTCTTGACATAACATTATTGTATGGTTTTGCCGAAGAACTTCGTTCGACACCGCTTTCTCTTGGTGTTTCCACGTTCCTGATTTTACCATTACCGGTTGTATCTGCATTCTGTGTTGAAACTTCTTCCCTTTCCATACCAACCAGGTAAAGTTTTAGCTAATTTGCATTCGATATACATTCCATCGACAAGTCTTTACAATCTTTTAACTTGACCTTGTTAACAAACAAAAGTCCTGTTATTTCGTATGGTCCCTCGAACTTTCTGGCTAATCTGTAATCCGCTCTGGATAATGCGTCTTCTTTCACAAACACAATGTCACCTACTTTATACTCAATCTTGAGCTGTTGAAAACCAACGAGCTCTCTTACCTGATAAATTGGGGTTTTTTAAAAAGTTCCAAAAAAGGGGTGTGATCAGAAAAAAACTGTGAACCAGATAGAAGGGTAAAACCGGGTTCGGTCATAAGGCAGTTTGTTTCAATTGTCAGAAACCTGGACATTTTGACTCTGAGTGCAAATCTGTGTCGTGCTGTACAGTCCACAAAACTTGCGGGCATAGATATGATGATTTCAAGGCGGGTGAAAGACACAGAAACTATTCTCGGAATCGAACAAGTAGACGTTGTTCAGTGTCTCGACATGGAGGGCGACATTCTTCAATTCCCGTTCCACTGGAAATCAAGTAAATGTTGTTTAGGGGAATTTTCAGTAGGAAGAAATAGTAAATATACCAAAATAGCGGTGGGCGAACAAATAAGGAACAGGAAGATGAATTTAGGATCAACAACTTTAGTCGCGAATATTTCTGGTAACGGAGTTTCTCAAATATTGCCTAAAATGCAAAGACCATTATTTCTTGCTAAGATCTCCAACGGTAGGAAAATTATGTCCATTGATAATGGTTCTGGGAATTTAATACCATTTAATAATTATATGGAAAACCTTTCACACATACCGCTAGGACCTGTAACGAATGAGAGTCTGCGACATACACCAAAACATATTACAAAAAATGGGTGAAATAAACTTTATTTTTGAATTAGGATACAAGAAATTTAATGAATCGGTATGGGTTGCTAAAGATGTAAGTCTGGCATGTCATATAGGCTACTACCTAGCTATCCTGTATTAGTTAAAAATGGAAGAGTTTTGAATCCGAGCGACAGATATTAGTATACTCATGCCTTTTAGTCTGAAATCGAGTTCTGTTACGTTCGCAAGGTTCATGGACATAGTTCTTACGGGAATTCTTAGCAAAGGAGAATTTTGTTATACTACTGATTAAATAATATGTAGTGATACGACTGAAGAACACTTAGAGCTTTTGGAGAAAATGTCGCGGATACTAAAGGAAGCGAATCTTAAATTTAGGTGAAAGAAATGTTCTTTTTTTTTTTAAGATAAGAGTGGGTATCTTAGTTACACATTGAGCCCAAAGGGCGTGGAAGCCAATCCTGGGAAAATCGAAGCCATGTTGGGATCAACTGGTTTGTACAGAAGTTTTGTAAATGATTATGCTCGCATAGCTGCACCACTTTCGGATTTATAGAAGCAAGACGTTAAATTGAAGTGGAAGGGTCCAAAACAGGAAACTTTTGAATTATTCAAGGAAAAACTTGTCAATCAACCCTATCTTAGGCTTACCTGATTTCAATGAGGAATTGTATACTGTGACTGATGCAAGCGGTATAGATACCGGCACTTGTTCAATGAAAAAGCTATTGCGTACTATAGTAGGAAACTAAAGGAGCCTGAAAAGAATTATAGTCTCACGGATAAGGGAACTTTTGGATACAAAGTCACAAGTATTTTGTTTGGAACTTTTTAAGAACCCACATTTATCACACAGAGAGTTCGTTGGTTTTTAACAGCCCAAGATTATAAAGTTGACTTTAAATACCTTCCAAGAAAACTGAATGTTATTGCTGACTCGTTAACTACATAAATATCGCCAGATAAAGATAATGTTATGACTTTAAGCTTCGTAGAGGAACAAACGTTGAACAAATTTAGATTGGAACATCGTAAGGACGCAGAGATAGCAAGAGTAATAGAAAGTTTAACGTCTAATAACTCGAAACAGACAGAACATCATCTAAGGAAACTGACTGGAAGACACTAGTTAAGGATGTAACTAGGCATGTCAAGGCTTGCGAAAAATGCAACAACATACAAAGGCAATGCGAAGAGTGTTGCTACTACTGGTTTATATCCTATCCCATCTTGTCCATTTGAACGAGTAGCAATTGATGAGAGATCACTATCGCCCTTTGAAACTGGAAGAAAAACCCACAAATTGATCAACTATATTTAGAAGCATAAACAGTTTCGAAGAGTCATTCTCCCTTTTTAGTGTGGAGGCATTCATGTCTCCACACTAAAGAGGGAGCATGAGACTCCAAAACTTCGAGCAGCAATTGATTTGATCACTGGACTGAGTACTACGAATCAAGGAAATAAAAATGTTTTGGTTTGTGCTGATGCGTTGACTAGATATGTTGAATAATACCGCTGAAGACGAAGACTGAGAGGGTATGTGCTTCAGAATTGTTCAATAAGATTGTTTCTAGATGCACAACACCCAGAATTCTAATTCTGATAATGGATTAGACTTTAACAAGAGTCTGTTGCAGAATTTATGTGATAAATTTAACGTAAAGAAGGTGAATATAAACGCATATCACCCATCCAGTAATAGTCTCGTAGAAAGAGCAAATAAGAAAGTGCTAGATGTCTTGTTATTAACAATAGGTTAGTCAGATCCAAACAGGGATGTTAGACTCCCAGCAGTTAAACTGACGTTAAATTCTAGTGTTCATACTAGTACTAAGGGGGTTTCTATAAAAGGTCTTATGGGTTATGAAC
>NC_089777.1:44295107-44310107 GCF_040412425.1 Macrobrachium rosenbergii | reverse complement strand
TGGGAAGATTTTATCATTCCGGGTCTGAACAAGGTAATACATGGCGAGGTTAATGTGCCATTTATTAACGTTAGCTATCAGCGTATCATATTAGACAATGGGTTGATATGCGACCTTGAACCTTGTGAAATAGATGTTTCTCACACACTCGCGACCTTGAGTAACACGCATCAGGGTCATGGTGAAGAATGTCTGGATAGACTCCTATGAACAGCTGGTGGGTCTACCCCTGTTACTTTTACCAAAATATTTTCAAGGAAATTATAGAAGGTTATCAAAATGTAATCGTGATTGGCAATGGAACCCCAGGCAGAATAAATAATTTTCTTTTTGTTATAGAGACCTGGGATCAACCACCCATAAGATCTAAGCCATACAGAATTCCAGTTTGTTACCAGAGGGAAGTGGAGAATGAAATTAATAAATCAAGGGAACAAGGGACAATTAGAGAGTGAATCTCCTTGGGCCTCACCAATCGTGATGGTTAAAAAGAAGGGTGGTTCTCTTAGGCTATGTGTTGATTATAAAAAGTTGAATAGTATCACAAAAAGACAATTCATTTCCATCGCTCTCTATTGAAGAATTGTTGATGAAGGTCAGAGATAGTAAATTCTTCACCACCTTGGATTTAAAGTCAGGTTATCATCATATGCCTATAGAAGAGAGTAGCAAAGAATACAGCCTTTAGAGCTAATGATCAATTGTTTGAATATAATTACCTTCCTTTTGGAGTAAAGAACGCTCCTGCCCATTTTTCACGGGCTATGATGTCCATATTAGCTTCACTATTAGGGCATAGCGTGTTTGTATACTTAGATGACATAATCATAATAGGGGCTACAGTAGAACATAAGAAGAACATTATTGAAGTCTTAGAAGCTTTAAAGCGACATGGTATGAAAATTAATCTAACCAAATGTAAATTCTTTCAGCAAGAGTTGAATTTTTGGGGCACTTCGTAACATCTGAAGGCCTGAAGTCTTGTGCAGATAAAGTAGCAGCAATTACAGAAGTTCCCCAACCGAAGAATGCAAAAGTAGCCAGTTTCCTCAGGTTTACAAGCTACTATCATAAGTTCATAAAAGATTTTGGTAAAATAGCGAGACCACTAGATTCACTGAGGAAACTGTTGGATTTTCATTGGGAACAGGAGGAAGAAATAGCTTTTGAAGAATTAAAGATTTCACTCACTAGTAATGAACTATTAGCTTATCCAAAGTTTGACTGACCATTTC
The DNA here is from genome assembly GCF_040412425.1 of Macrobrachium rosenbergii. Taxonomy (NCBI): domain Eukaryota; kingdom Metazoa; phylum Arthropoda; class Malacostraca; order Decapoda; family Palaemonidae; genus Macrobrachium; species Macrobrachium rosenbergii. Next base: position 44,308,872 of record NC_089777.1, on the reverse strand, counting down.
TAGTAACCATAGACGCAAGCAGTATAGCTATTGGGGGAGTGATTTCTCAAACTGACGATGCAGGAAATGAAAAACCAATTTGTTTTGCATCATGAGCATTAAAAGGAGCAGAGAAGAATTACAGTACCTTCAATAGAGAGGCATTGGTGATTCTATGGATGCTGGAGAGACATCGCTACTTTTTGCTGAGGCATAAAGTCAAAATAAACACAGATCATCACCCATTGAGAGATTTATTCAAGAAAGGGGATTTAACCACTCGCCAGGCTCGTTAGATCGAGTGGCTGTTAGAGTTTGAAATTGTGGGAATTGAACATGTAGCAGGGAAAACAAATAAAGTAGCTGATGCTTTCTCCAGGAGTGCCATAATGGGAGTTACAACCCGAGCAGCAAAGAGAGAGGAACAATGACAAAAGAAACAGTTGCATACCTCAGAGGCACCCGATGTAAAAAGCGGGAATAACTCAGTAACTCAAGAGTTAGGGAGAGAGAGAAGGGGTGCGAATCTAAACAGCTGTGAGAAAGAGAGCTGATCCTCCATGGGGGTCTGCAAGCGGATGTCCTGGGAGTGAGGGAGAGTGTGTGATTGATTAATGTGGTTGGAGAGTGGATGAGGTGATGAGGGGTCAGAAGTCTGAACCCTGGATTGAACAGGTTAGGGCTTATGTAAGGGGTGCGAGTGACGAGTTTCCCGATTTCCTAACAGTGCACAAAGATATGTTTTTCCTTGAAGGAGATATCTTATTTTGTAAATATCAGAAGAGACCAGGCAATGTCCAATCTCGTGTTGTCCTCCCTCCCTCTTTGGTAGAGAAAGCCATCCACATAATACATGTAAGTCCCTATGCAGGCCATATTGGTACAGAAAGGTCCTCAAGAGGGAACGAGAATGCTTTTTTTGGGTAGGGATGAAAAAAGACATTGTAAAATTCATCTCCCAGTGCCACACCTGTAATACCATGAAAACCCATAGACATACTATTCCGAAGGCTCGAATGTGGTCAGTGGAGCCAATCAAATTTGCCAGAGTACACATTGATGTTGTGGGACCCTATGCCCCAGGGGACGGGCAGTTAAGGTATGTGTATGTGATGGTGGACGCGTTCACACAGTATACGCACACGTATCCTATGGTGAATAAATCTTAGGTATCAGTTGCCTGAGCCTTGAGTTCATTCATAGTGAAGTTCGGTTGTCCCCATACGTTAATCAGCGACAATGGACGTGAGTTTATTAACGAAGTAATAAAAGACCTAACAAAAATGTTCAATGTAGAACATTTCACAATCGCATCCTCAAGGCCTACCCCCAATGGATTAGTTAAATCCCATAACAGAGAAGTAACAAATATTTTGAAATACTTAGTAGCAGACAGTCCAAATCAGTGGGTAGAGATGTTGCCAATGGCGGAACTTGCGCTTAATACGGCGTATAATGGCTCCATTAGAGATACCCTGTATTTTTTAGTGCATGGACAGGACCCTTCACTGCCATATAATGTGATCATGGACCCTAGAACTTCACCACTATTTAGTGTCGAACAATACCAGGTGATGTTCTGTAACCTGACTCAAAGAGTGTTTCAGACAATGCAGATGCTTCTGTTGAGGGCCAATGAAAAGTATGAAACGAAATATGATCAGTGATTCCACATGCAAACATCTATGATACAATTATGGGACAGAATCTGTCTGAAAAGGCTGCAACTGAGGAAACAAACTCGAACCCGCCTACTTAGGACCATATCATGTGAAAGAAATTAAAAACGACACTGCGGTGATCCAGCATATTAAAACTGGTGTCCAAGGCGAGTACCACCTATCACACATGCATCCTGTCAAAGAAGATGTCTTGATGTGGCACCTGAATATGCAAGTACCCCCTTTCCCAGGACTACCTGGCTATCTGGGAGAGGAGAGTAGAAACGATGTGCAAGCATGTCTGGGGATCATTAATAGTGCACCAAATGTGCATACAGACGAAGGTTACAAATATTGGTGTCATGTGCTGTTGTGAAAAGAAAACATTATAAACATGTCTATGTACTTGCATTCCGTGTTCTTTTATTTCATTTTTGGTGGTTGGTTTTATTCATGTCTATTTGATGTTTTTTATTCTTTTATTCAGTTTCTGTGATTTTTACAAAATTATTTTGTCTTAATGATTGATAGTAATCTGGTTTTTGCCTTGTTTTGATTATTTGAACTGCAGGTTATTGTGCTCCAATTCTAAAAAAATTGTGTGTTAATGTGTGGAGCTAAAAATTATTATTCCAATGATCCTATATAATTCTCTTTTTTTTATTTAAAAAAAAAATCATAACACTGTAAACTGCCAATTGTAACCGCTCAATTTGACCCTGGCTTGCTAAGTTTTAGTTTTTGTTTCTGCATGAATTATTGATAGCATAAGTTAGGAGGTATGGTACTCAAGTGGCAGTGCACAAATAGTGGAGAAATTAACTGAAACAAAAAGTGCTGTGAGTCCTGCGAGACGCAGAACACTCAGGAGGGAGTAGGGGGAGTGTTAAACTGAATTATACAGAAATTCATGCTTGAGATGTAACATAACATCTGCTAGTTGTTGTACATCTTTCTGATCAGAGGGGTAAAGAACAGATAATGCTGATTTGTCGAAAGCCATACAGTCGCTGGGGTTTGGAGTGGACAATTCAAATGAGTCCCAAACATTGAAGACCCTTATTGGTTCCTTTCGATTATAAGAGACCAATCAGATGAGGTCTATGACCTAAAAAACTTCAGCTTGAAAAGTTAATAGTCAGTAATGGTTTTTTGTGGTCGACAGGTTGAGGTGCATCTTTAAGACAGTCATCGGCGCATCTCCTCAGAGTACCTTCCGACTATAATTGCATAATTAAGTCGCGTAATATTAGCAACAGGGCCCTGTGTAACTATTTAGGAAAATACGTGTTAATTGTATCTTACGCATTTCATTTTTACTGGCAGAACCTTTACATGACCGAGAATCAGGATTTTGGAATCAGGTCACGGGTATAATATGTGTGTGTAATAATGATTTATATATTATATATATATAAATAAACAATAAACTCAAATGAAATATATATATAGGAGTGACAGTGCTATATAGTACCAGTGCCAGATAGAGGATGTATAAATAGCAGTCAACAAATACCCAACACGTGTAAAAGATATTGCACAAATTAACACATGAAATACAAAATAAAAAGCCCGTTACCCATCCACAATATGTGTGACATGTATATCACCACACTGTACGCAATCAGTCGAAAAATTAAAAACTGCTGGTGCTAGATGGATCAGTAAAATAGTTTGACAACTCATACTGGTGGAGGTTAAAATTGAGACTTATATATAAAATATATATATATATATACCATAGGCTGGATATATATATAGAAAAAATTGTGCAAACAAAACAAATTTTGGCCAGGAATGCTTTGAATAGCAAATTTCAGGAGTTGGGATGCCAGTTATTCCTCAGACTGGGGTATATAAACAACACCTCATATAACAGTTTGCCCTACACCAGGAGGTATAAATGGAACTAATATAATATATAACCCCATGTTATAGGGTATATATCAATTTCAGCATCCTGTAATATATATATGAAGATATATAGTATCACCCTGAAAGAGATGAGATATATAGAGGGGAATAGAAGATATATGCTATATATATATATATATATATTCATCCCACCTCCATAGTGGGATTCATTATTGGCGATATATACAAGCCTTGCTGCCAAAGATTCAACTTCTGTTAGATATATATAATAACGCCAACAAGCAAGGGGAGGGGGCAGACCACCTCCCAACCGTATTGTTTCAACGGTTAAACAACCTATATATATCCTCAGCCAGCCTCACCCACCATTAGGGGCAGGGTCATATACCCAGGGACCTCGAATAATATATATATACCAGCCATTCAAAAGGCCTGTTGCTGGCAGTGTGGAAGGGAGTTTTATGAGGGCAAATGAAATGCGTAAGTCTCACTGAGCCGCAACATTGTTTTCGATGCAATGCAACAGACCACCTCATGGGACGCTTATTCAAAAATACTTTAAGATGGTATAGAACAATGCTCCCCTACACCAATAGAGGTAGGGCATATAGCGTGGAGGAAAGAGTGGAGGACCCACCAGCCCACGCTCATCAGGTCCAAACAGTAACTGTGCCCCTGAAAGAACTGTTAACGCTTGTTGGGAGTATATAAATATATATATATAGATAGTAGTGGACAGCTCTCACCAACTATCGCTCCCCTACCCAAACGCGTTGAGGGTGTATTTAGGGAGGATATTTATATATAGAATATATCCCGCCCTCATATATGCGAATAAATATAGCGGTGCCCATTGTGGAAATATGTGTGTGTGTACGACAGCAAAGGGGTGTGTATAATATATATTATAAATATCTTTGTTGGAACCTCCCTTCCTTGACAGGGTTAGTAGAATAATGAAGGTTGTTTATTATAAGTATAAATATGGCCATCAGATGGTAATATATAGGACTATTCAAGCAGGTAACCACTGATGGACAAGTATGACATATACCTTCTTTGTAGTACCAGCATTACAATATATATATATAATATATATTATTTATAAATTGATTTTGTGCTGTGTGAATGAAATAATGTGTAGATATAATATATAAATATAAAAGGCTGATCTGACCTCCCTTCCTTGCCTCTTAGTAGAATAATAAATTAAACTTTATTAAAGTAATGGGGCAGACAATGTAGGCTGCTCACATGCAAAGAAGTTAGGCGGGAAGCCCAGGGTTGTTCAAAAATAATGGGACAGGTGGCACCGGCCAACGGACCAAGAATTTTTACACCGTGACTTAGCACATGACTAAATCAGGGATAGGTTTTGCTCAGACCCCATCAGAAATAGGGTACTGTTTACATCAGTCTTCTTTAACCTATGTACTGGCAAGTTATTGTCATTTTAGGTTAACGTTAGTGACCAGCATATCATATTAGACAGTGGGTCGCATCATGCGAACTTTCTCAGCAGAAATAACAGATGCTTCTCACTCACTCTGAGCTCCTTTGTCTCTCACCCCTGTGTTCAACACAAGGAAGAAAATTGTTATTCCAAACAGACCAAGAAATCTTAATGCAACTGATCACTGAATTAGCTAACTTAGGGAAAGTCTGATTGTGACAATTACTCCGTGATTCTGATGAAACCCCTTCAACACAACAAATAATTTTCCTTTTGTTCAAATTTTCCTCTCTAAAACAGTCACTAAGAAATCCTAGTAAAACCTATACCATTTATGAAGGAATATTGAAATTAATTATTGTTGAACAAGTGAAATCTTATAAGTGAATCTCCATGTGTTAAAAGTATTATGGTTAAATATAAGATTCATCCCCTTGTGATTACAGAACAGTTGAGTGAGTTTCATGAAAGACAAGATTGTTATCTGATACTTCTTTTCCAGAACTGTTGATTAAGGTCTGAACAAAATTCTTCACCACCTTGTAGGAGAATCACATCATCATCAAATACCAATAGACATTCATTGCAGTCAATTGAAAAAACAGTTTTGAAGAGCTAATGATTAATTGTTTGAATATAATTCATTCTTTTGTAGTACTGAGGTATTTTCCTTGATTAGCACGTGTTATTTTGAGCTGCTGTTAGCTCCTATAAATAATCCATTTCCTTTTATTTTTACTTTTGCTGAACTAGTTTTCCAGTAAGTTTGCTAAATTAATCCATGTGGTTATGCAATAAACCTCTATTTTGTTATACTAGTTTAGCTATCAACCTAATCTATTCAGTATCTGTCCTTTAGAGTTTAATTTTAGCCTCAACTGACAGAATTACATGGGTCTTAGATAAAGCAGCAATATAAATCTAACTAACCAAAGAATGAAACTAATTAGCCAGTTTGACCTCAGGCTCTGGGCTACCTTGCCAGGATCTCATAATTTTAGCCATTAGCTGTTGCTAGCTATCCCACAGATTCATTGAAGGAAACAGTCAGAACTGGGGACAGGAAAAAAAATAGATTTTCAAAATTAAAGATTAATAGTAATGAACTGTTGGTGTATCCAAAAAACCATTTCTTGTAAGATACCGACACAAGTTCAGGCAGCCACATGGGTCAAGGTTTAGCTCAGTTATCGAGTCAGATTTATTATAAACCGCCAATTTGTTTTAACTTTGAACTAGTTAGCATTAGTGCATGACCAAGAAAGGAGAGCATTGCCCAGTGCTTCTCATACAGTAGGGCATTGACAATTTCATGAATGCTGGAATATAGGACATCAGCAACTTTTTACTGGGGCAGTCCTAAAAAAAAAAAAACACAGATCATCATCAAGATGAGAATTATTTATTTGTGCAGAAATCACATTAAATTTTGCCTTTTCCATTGGTAAACTAAGTGGCAGTGTTTAATTTGATATTGCTTTTTTACATTAACGTAAATCAGGCTAGTAAAAAAATAAAGTGTCCATGCTTTCTCCATGAAAGGCCATAAAGTGAGAATGGCAACCTGACTGCAGGAATTAATTACACACCAAAAAGAAAAAATCATAAAAAATTTGTTTTCCATCTTTATAATGTAAAGTAACTTGCATTTGTGGTATTTTAAGTTTAAGAGCTGGGGATTCCCACATGAACCTCAGTTCAATAAGATGTGAATTCAATGTTTTGTTCCTTTCTGTATTGTAATAACATCCTGGGAGGCAGGAGATTGTGTGATTCCTGTGTGGTTGCCGTTAGAAGAGGTCAGTGCCAGGTCAGTTTAGCCAAACCAGCTGGATTGAACATGGTTAAGACTGATGTAAATCCTCCATCTTGTGGTTTCCCGATTTACAATAGCTGCCATCTAAAAAGAGTGTGGGTATACTTGAAGAGATATCTTGTTATTCACCTGTGTGAGAAGAAGCAGCCATCTCACTCATTCAAGAACCTTCCACTCATATGCAGAAAGCCATCCACATGATACATGTGAGTCCCTATGCAGGACAAATCTTTATAATAAATCTTCAATTAATGGGAAAACTTTTTAGGTAGGGATGATTTTATATAAACACTTCACAGAAAGTTAGCCAATTAGTCAGTGAAATATAAAATACTACGAAATATCAAAGACTTCCTATTCCAAAAATACATCTTAGCAAGTGAATTATACAATCAAAAATAAAAGAAACTCAGGATAATTTAACAATGCATACAAGTAAACAAAATAAAGAATTTTACAAAGAATTAATAAGAGCAGGTGTAATAGGGCACGCTAATATTGGCATATAGCCCATTCCCTAACATAGCCAAATTATATAATCAGAGTATTCAAGATAAGAAAACCTGCTGGTATTCATTTAAATTTTCTTTTCTTTTCTCTCATTTCTCACATAGTGCAAACTTTGCCTATGCACTTGTCTGTTAGTACTTGCTTCATTTTCTTTTTCTTTTCTCTTTCCTTCACTTTTCTTAAGTACTTTAGGTAGCTGAGAGCGTACATGCACTGTCTTCAGAGAAAGAACAGGCCAACAGAAAAAAAAACCTCTGTCCCACAAATAGTTGAGGATAAGTTAAAACCTGACTGGCCACCTCTTCCCTCCTCATGAAAGGAAGTATAACGCTAGTATTAGAGGAACTAGTCATTTTTAGTAACAAAGCAAGCTAAATTAATCATTTCCACTGTGATCATAACCTGAGGCACTTCCTAATCAACTGAAGTGCTTACCTATCTGTTTCCTCTTACCTTTTCTTTTCTCCTACTTATTAATCATTTCTGACTGGGGCAGAGTGCATTTTGTTGAGTACAATTAGTTGTACTCAAGAGTGTTAATCAGAAATTCCGCACCTTAGTGCCACCAAAGACAAAAAGTCCTGTGTGACTAAGCAAATACAACTGCATTTCGAGAACAGAATGCCTGTGTGACCGAGGAAACATAAACTCCACCACAGTCCCACCTTTAAAAGGTGCCACACCACCAAAGTGTCAAAATCTAAAAGGGACACCGCCCCAATTCATATATTAAAACCAGTCATCCAAGGTAGAAGATCTTACCCATCCTACCCTACCAGGACCATGGCGACAGAGCATTACAGAACCTTCATGGATCTGGGGAAGGAGGCAGGTCTCATGGGACACGATCTCACCAAGTGGGTGAAAGAAAAGCTGGATGACTTGGCCATGCAAGAGAGGGAAGAAAGAAAGGAGCAGAAGAAGGAAAGAGAGGAACAGAAGAAGGAAAGAGAGCATTTCAAGATCTTTTACATTTTTTGAAGTTGATTTTAGAGATGAACATTTGATGTCATTTATTCTTTTTATTCAGTTTCTGTGAAGAACAGAATTATTTTGTTTTGCAAGATTAAGAGTAATCTGGTTTTTGAATTAGTTTCAAAGAAAAGGAGCTGCAGGTTATTCAATCCAAAACAAGAAAGTGCTACAGCTCTGGAGCTACCCAGAATTTCCAACCCCCACCTGCTGCACCAAATTCCCTATTTTCATTAAAAAAATAATAAGTAAATAAAAGTGGACTGAGGAACAGCCAGAGGAATGGTTAGAGGAAACAAAGACTCTCTTTAAAACTACAACACCATGTTTTCTTTAATACTTGCCAAGCCCATGGAAGGTAAAGGTGAAGAGTCAAAGAGGCAACATGGTAGGAGTTCATAGGGTCATAGCAAAAGCCTATAAAATAACCCCGGAGAAATGGAGACAGCGGTTTCAAGGTCTTGCCAAGGAAGTTGGCTGGTCCTGGACCGAATGGGCCTGTCACAAGACGCAGTCCGGTACACGCTGGTTCGGCTCCTTGTCATGCACCACATTCAAGGCCCTGTTCAATCGGACCATGCTAGAGAATCTTTTCCAATGTGTCCCTGGGCCCCTTCCTGTGTATCTCAAAGACGAGCAGCCCAAAACACTTAGGGAAGCCTGTCGTATGGCTGATTCCTGGGAAACCTACAACCAGTCCCATGGCATATCTCAAAGCACATAGTGTCACCTGGGTACCGCTCAGGCTTGAATCGCCCAAATTACGGACTACCTGGCATCCCCATGTGTACCCACAGAAAGAAGATGGGGGACACTGAATCCAATTGCTGCCACAAGTTGGGCACCACCAAGCAGCCTCCTACTAATAACCAGAACTCCTCTCCATCCACTTCCACTCAATCCTTGTTTTGTCACCACAGGTAACCGAGCCCCCACAAGGGCTCCTTGTCGATCCTTTGATGCTTCCGGCCACTATAGTGCTGGACATCCGGCCTGCCCAAACCATGTCCCAGCAACCAAGTTCATCAACTTTTAAGTACCTCGTTTCTTTGACACTTTACAGAAGATACCTCACCCTGTAAATTGACTCATACCCAGTCCATCGCGGTGGCACCCCTTGATGGCTTGCTAAATTTTAGTTTTGTTTTTACAGTGGACATTATTAGTAACAGACGTTAGCCTGATTGACAGGCCCCAAGTGCCACTCAAGTGCCACTGTTGACAAACAGACTCGGTGAGAGATGAAATTAAAAGAAGAAAAACACCAAATCCATTGTCGAGCTCCAGGTCACAACACTTTGGGGCATGCTACCTCATTATTAGAAATTAATGTTTGGAATTAACAGAAAATTGCTGTTGTCAGGACGTCCTCTGGGGAAGATCTTCCCCAGTAATGAACAGATAGATAGTGCTGAGTTGTCCACAATGGAGGCATCGACTGTAGGGTCACTAGCCACGAACACAGCCACTTTGACTGGAGTGCCATATATTGAAACAAGAAATTCTTCTGGATTCTAAGTGGTCAATCAGAAGGGGCAAACATGACAATCCCAGGCCTAGTCCTCCTCTTGAAAGGACACTAAAGATCAGTAAGGGTGTTGAGCGTGCAAGGTGACAGGCCACTCCAAAATCAGGGAAGGCTGCCCTAATAAGCAATGCCCAGCAGACACCTATAATTGCATAATTCCAAGAGGATCTTACAACTCCAACTCAAGCCATCTGTGAGGTATTGCACCTCTGCACCCCTTGTCAAGCATACTTGACCATCATTTTCTGCCACTTGCAAGCTCTGAGCAGTGCTCAATGTCCATCTCGGACATTGAGATCCTCCTATGGGAGATCCAGGAACCTTCAGTGAACTGTTTATCTCAATAGGTTCCAAGAGCCTCCAGTACCCAACTTGAAATTCCTAACCACATCCGAACAGAGGATGAATTTGGTTTATCTGAAGTGCGACTTGTATTTATTTCATCTGGGAGACTAGGAACTGGCCTCCCCAGATGCAGAGGTTGAGAAACCTGCCCCAGCAGTCTTATAAAGCTTTCCACAGCCTCTGAGGTTTCCCCTGACTTATAAGCCCTTCTAGCCTTTCCCCAGAGTTGGTGGCCTCATCATTTTGAGTGTTATAGACAGGCCTTGGAGGAATGCATAAAAAAGAAGAAGGGCAGAAAGATTTGTAATGTTTACAAGAGAATCAAGCTCCCTTTGGCACTTGTCTCCTGGCAAAGTGCCTTTCCAGGAAACACCATTTTCAGTAATTAAAAGAAACAAATTGATTTAAATTTTTTAATGAGCAGCAGTAATAAGTAAGTTTATTGTTAAGCCAATAATCATATTTATTTGAATAGAGCCACTGAGCTCACTGTACATACATGGCATAGTACCTCAATTGAGGAAAGACATTTTCATATAAAACTGAGGAGGAATGAGTTTACAGTATCTCTCGTTCAAGTATAAAAATTATTTTTAAAGTGATTAAAGATGTTACATCCTTTGTTTACTATGATTGTACATTCTAGTATAAGAATTGTATACCTGAGAGAATATTGTAATTTAGCTAGTTGTCAATTAAGTTGGTGGTACAGCAGTGTTCTAACTGGTTACATGATGAAACATTGCTGTTTGAATGTACCATTTGTCAAGACTTTTAAATTTTACCATCATCAAGAATATTTCATAAATATCCATGACACCTTTGAGTAGTGCTAGTTGAGTCTGTAGTAAGTAAGGATCACTAAATATATATACAATTATATAGTCAGGCAGATCCTTAGAATCTCATTGCAAGGGCAAAATCTGTTCAGGGAAAAGAGTACAGTAATAGAGGCAAACATTTTGTTTAATTCTGGCCTTCATTTCAAAAGGGAATAGCTGAAAATGGATTAATCCATTATAAATACCACGATGTTCGACCTCCCTTCCTTGCCTCTTAGTAGATAAATAAATTAAACTTTATTGAATAACAGGGGGAAGACAATGAAGGCTCCTTACATTTTTAAATGCATACTGTATCAAAAGGGGTTGTTCTAAAACCAATGTACATTACCAATGATAGACCAATACTTTGAGGCTATTTTAGCCTAGTGGGCCATAAATCAGGGATAGGTTTTGCTAGGACAGACCATAGAAAACTGTTGAGTTTAGTCTTCTTTAAACTATGTACTGGCTAGTCTATTGTCATTTTAGGTTAATGGGTACAGGATTTTGATGCAAGCAGCTGTAAGCTGTTATCATAAAACTTTTCAGCAGACATCCTAAGTTGGGCATGCAAGCCTCTGTCTTTCTGAGCTTGTGGCGCTTTGTCTCAAACCCCTGTGTTCAACACTGGTGGAGAAAACTGTTATTCCAAACAGACCAAAGAAATGTTTGCAACTGATCACTGAATTAGTTAACTCAGTATGAAAGTCTGATTATTGAATGTTTACTCCCACACCACCACCAGGCTGTGGTGTTTACATCTGCCACAAGCTCTTTCCCTTCAACTGAACCTCTCATTTCCCTTGTTTATATTTTTTCTTCTTAAAAAGTCACTAAGAAATCCTAGTAAAACATATCCCATTCATGAAGTCATATATTAATTAAACGTGATAATCCCTATTTACAAAAACATCAGCATGCAGCAGCAGCATTCAGGAGCTTTAAATGCTTTTAACCCTTAAAGCAGAAAAAATTTTTTCAAAAAAAATCACAGCACGCGTTAGTTTTTAAGATTAAGAGTTAATTTTTGGCTTTTAAAAATCATTGCCTGAAGTTTTTATGATTAAACCATCATTTTTAAAAAAATATCATTATCATATATAAATATTGGAATATATGACAGCAAAAAAAAAAACGTATATAATTGTATACAAATCGCGCTGTAAGCAAAACGGTTAAAGCTAATGAGTTAATTTTTTTTAGCTGTATTGTACACTAAATTGCGATGAATTTGGTATATAACAGATTGTAAAACGATTAAAGCAACACAGAGAAAATATTATCACAAAATGATGCATGAATTCGTAACGCGTGGACGTAAAAAAGTTTTTTCAAAAATTTTTTCAAAAATTGTTAGAGACCATAATTGTTTCAAAATGAAAAATTGATTGAATATTACTAGACTCTAAGTTGTTTAGCTTACAATTGCATTTTTTTACCATTTCGATCGAGTTAAAGTTGACCGAAGGTTGATTTTTTCTATTTATCGTTATTTATATGAAAATATTTCAAAAATGGTAAAAGCTAAAAGCATGATTTATTTTTTGTTGTATTCTACATGAAATTGCGCACATTTTGATGTATAACACTTTATGTAACGAATAATATAAAACGGCGAAAAAATTACGACAAGGTGACTCAAGAAATGCTAGGATTTTTAGCGGAGTTCGCGCGCGGATGGAAGGAAAAAGTTTTTTCAAAAATTCACCATAAATCGAAATATTGTGCCAGAGACTTTCCGTTTGTTGCAAAATGAAGGTAAAGGATTGATTGTTACTAGAATGTAAGAATTTTGGCTTACGATTTGGTTTTTCGAGCATTTCGATTGAGTTAAAGTTGACCGAAGGTTGATTTTTTTCTATTTATCGTTATTTATATGAAAATATTTCAAAAATGGTAAAAGATAAAAGCATGATTTATTTTTTGTTGTATTCTACATGACATTGCGCACATTTTGATGTATAACACTTTATGTAACGAATAATATAAAACGGCGAAAAAATTACGACAATGTGACTCAAGAAATGCTAGGATTTTTTGCGGAGCGAAGGAAAAAGTTTTTTTAAAAAATTCACCATAAATCGAAATATTGTGCTGGAGACTTTCCGTTTGTTGCAGAATAAAGGTAAATGATTGATTGTTACTAGAATGTAAGAATTTTGGCTTACGATTGCGTTTTTCGAGCATTTTGGTCGAGTCAAAATTGACCGAATGTTAAAATTTTGTCAGTTATCGTGATTTAAATTAAAATATTTCAAAACTGTTAAAAGCTAAAAGAATGATTTATTTTTTGTTGTATTCTACATGAAATTGCGCACATTTTGATGTATAACACTTTATGTAACGAATAATATAAAATGGCGAAAAAATTACGACAAGGTGACTCAAGAAATGCCAGGATTTTCAGCGAAGGAAAAAGTTTTTTTCAAAAATTTACGGATGCCCCTCAGGACACCCCGATGCTTCCTAGGGGTAGTAAACGGCACGGAATGTGGTCCTTGGTCGCCTTCGGTCACACGTGGGCAAACAACACGGCGCTGAGAAGCTGGGTCACTTTGGCTGCTGGGTCCTTCTCCAACATCCCAGTCTAAAACTCGTCTCACACGCTCACTACCGACAGGCAGTATGCACCTTTCACGGTCCTGACGGCTTTGAGACATCTCTGCAAACGTCCTGTTGCAGCACAAATACATAAACACTCGCCAAAGTTCTGCAAAACACGGATGCGTAAAAAAATCGCTCGGATGACGGTCCGGCGCTGATGCTGTCTGGTACGAGAAGGAGGAATTCGGCGCATGCGGC